>NW_021276220.1:0-1457 GCF_002162155.2 Triticum dicoccoides | reverse complement strand
GCGTTTACATGTCGGTCATCAATGCTAGTAGTTTTGGCCAATTCTGGCCCATTTCATGGACAATTACTCACTGTTTTGGGGCCCCGGAATGATTTCCACGATTAACGAATCCCCGGGTGCGCTTACGTGTTGGTTATGAACACTCACAGTTTTGGCCAATTCTAACGCATTTTGTGGACATTTAGTCACCGTTTTCTGGTCCTGAAGTGATTTCCATAGTTGTTGATCCCCAAGGCGCACTTACGTGTTAGTCATCAACACTCACAGCTTTGGCTGATTCTGGCCTGTTTCATGGACTATTACTCACTATTTTGGGGCCCCGGAGTGATTTCCACGGTTAACGAACCACAGGGTGCATTTACGTGTCGGTCATCAACACTCGCAGTTTTGGCCGATTCTGGCCCGTTTCTTGGACTATTACTCTATTTTTGGGTCGAAGCGTGATTTCCACGATTTACGAACCCCGTGGTGCGTTTATGTGTCGGTCAATGACACTCACAATTTTGGCCAATTTCTGGTCCGTTTTGTGTACTATTACTCACCGTTTTGGCGTCCTAGAGCGAATTCCACGATTTACAATCCCCAGGGTATGTTTGCATCTCTGCCGCCAACACTCATAGTTTAGGCCAATTATGACGCGATTCGTGGACTATTACTCATCATTTAGGGGTCCCGAAGCGATTCCATAGTGGTTGAACCGTAAGGTCCGCTTACGTGTCGGTCATCGACACTCACAGTTTTGGCCGATTCTGGCCCGTTTCATGGACTATTACTCACCGTTTTGGGGCCCCGAAGTGATTTCCATGGTTGTTTGACCCCAAGGTGCGCTTACGTGTCGATCATCAACAAGCGCACTTTGGGCCGATTTTGGCCCATTTCTTGCATTATTACTTAGTTTTGGGGTCCCGGAGTGATTTCCACGATTGACGAACTCCGGGGTGCGTTTACGTGTCGGTCATAAACACTCACAATTTTGGCCAATTCTCATCCGTTTCGTGCATTATTACTCATCGTTTGGGCGTCCTAGAGCGATTTCCGCGATTGACAATCCCCGTAGTGCGTTTGTGTGTCTGTCGTCAACACTCACAGTTTTGGCCAATTATGACGCAATTCTGGGCTATTACTCACCATTTAGGGGTCCCGAAGCAATTTCCATAGTTGTTGAACCCCAAGGTGCGTTTAGGTGTCGGTCATCAACACTCACTGTTTTGGGGCCCCTGTGTGATTTCCACGATAAACGAACCGCGGGGTGCGTTTACATGTCGGTCATCAATACTAGTAGTTTTGGCCAATTCTGGCCCATTTCGTGGACAATTACTCACTGATTTGGGGCCCCGGAATGATTTCCACGATTAACGAACCCCCGGGTGCGCTTACGTGTCGGTTATGAACAGTCAAAGTTTTGGCCAATTCTAACGCGTTTTGTGGACATTTAGTCACAGTTTTCTGGACCTGAA
>NW_021276219.1:0-1574 GCF_002162155.2 Triticum dicoccoides | reverse complement strand
TTAGTAATAGTACACGAAACGGGTTAGGATTGGCCGAAACTATGAGTGTTGATGACGGACATGCAAACGCACCCTGGGATTGTCAATTGTGAAAATCGGTCCGGGACCCCAAAACGGTGAGTAATAGTCGACAGAACGGACAAGAATTGGCCAAAATTGTGAGTGGTTATGAGCGACACATAAACGCAACCCGTGGTTCGTCAATCGTCGAAATCACTTCGGGACCCCAAAACTGAGTAATAGTCCAAGAAACGGGCCTGAATCGGCCCAAACCGCGAGTTTCGACGACCAACACGTAAGCACACATTGGGGTTCAACAACCATGGAAATCGCTTTGGGACCCCAAAACGGTGAGTAAAAGTCCATGAAACGGGCTAGAATCGGCCAAAACTGCGAGTGTTGATGACCGACACGTAAGCGCACCTTGGGGTTCAACAACTATGCAAATCGCTTTGGGCCCCCAAAATGGTAAGTAATAGTCCACAAAACGTGTCAGAATTGGCAAAACTGTGAGTGTTGACGACACACGCGTAAACGCACCCCGGGGATTGTCAATCATGGAAATCGCTCTAGGACCCCAAAACGGCGAGTAATAGTCCATGAAATGGACCAGAAATGGCAAAAATTGTGAGTGTTGATGACCGACACGTAAACGCACCTCGGAGTTCACAAATCGTGGAAATCACTCCGAGACCCCAAAACAGTGAGTAATAGTCCACGAAACGGTCAGATTTCACCAAAACTATGAGTATTGACGCCGGACATGCAAACACACCATGGGGATCGTCAATCGTGAAAATCGCTCTAGGACCCCAAAACGGGCCAGAATCGTGAGTAATAGTCCACGAAACGGACCAGAATTAGCCAAAATTGTGAGTGTTGATGACCGACACATAAGCACACCTTGGGGTTCGACATCAATGGAAATCGCTCTGGGACCCCAAAATGGTGAGTAATAGTCCACGAAACGGGTCAGACTCGACAAAAACCATGAATATTGATGACCGACACGTAAACGCACCCCGGGGTTCAACAATAGTCCATGAAACGGGCCAGAATCAACAAAAACTGTGATTGTTGATGACCGACATGTAAGCGCACCTTGGGGTTCAACAGCCATGGAATTCGCTTTGGAAACCCCAAAACCGTGAGTAATAGAGCACGAAACAGGTTAGAATCGACAAAAACCGCGAGTGTTGATAACCGACACGTAAGCGCACCTTGGGGTTCAACAACTATGCAAATCGCTTCGGTACCCCAAAACGGTTAGTAATAGTACACGAAACGGGTTAGGATTGGCCGAAACTATGAGTGTTGATGACGGACATGCAAACGCACCCTGGGATTGTCAATTGTGAAAATCGGTCCGGGACCCCAAAACGGTGAGTAATAGTCGACAGAACGGACAAGAATTGGCCAAAATTGTGAGTGGTTATGAGCGACACATAAACGCAACCCGTGGTTCGTCAATCGTCGAAATCACTTCGGGACCCCAAAACTGAGTAATAGTCCAAGAAACGGGCCTGAATCGGCCCAAACCGCGAGTTTCGACGACCAACACGTAAGCACACATT
>NW_021276218.1:0-1832 GCF_002162155.2 Triticum dicoccoides | reverse complement strand
AAGTCTCTGTTTGCTTATTACTGAAATCAGTCTCACCGAGTTCATGTGATTGGTCTCACCGAGATGAGGTTTTTCCCTAACCCTACCGCATCGGTCTCACCGAGTTGATATTGTCGGTCCCACCAAAAAGCCTAACATTCACATTTTGAACCATATCGGTCGGACCAGGTTTAACTATTCGGTCCCACCGAGTTTGGTAAATTGTGTGTAACGGTTAGATTTTGTGTGGAGGGTATATATACCCCTCCACCCCCTTCTCCGTTTGAGAGAACGTGCCTACACTTCCACTACTCATTTTCTGAGAGAGAACCACCAACTCATGTGTTGAGACCAAGACATTCCAATCCAACCACAAGAATCTTGATCTCTAGCCTTCCCCAAGTTGCTTTCCACTAAAATCATCTTTCCACCATATCCAAATCTATGAGAGAGAGAGAGAGAGTTGAGTGTTGGGGAGACTATCATTTGAAACACAAGAGGAAGGAGTTCATCATCAACACACCATCTATTACCTTTTGGAGAGTGGTGTCTCCTAGAATGGTCAGGTGTCACTTGGGAGCCTCCGTCAAGATTGTGGAGTTGAACCAAGGAGTGTGTAAGGGCAAGGAGATCGCCTACTTCGTGAAGATCTACCAAAGTGAGGCAAATCCTTCATGGGCGATGGCCATGGTGGGATAGACAAGGTTGCTTCTTCATGGACCCTTCATGGGTGGAGCCCTCCGTGGACTTGCTCAACTGTTACCCTTCGCGGGTTGAAGTCTCCATCAATGTGGATGTACGATAGCACCACCTATCGGAACCACACCAAAAATCTCTGTGTCGACATTGCGTTTGCTCCCTCCAAAATCCTCCCCTTTAACTTCGTATGCAATGATTTACATTCCGCTGCTATACTCTTAGAATTGCATGTGTAGGTTGATTGCTTGACTTGTGTTAAGTTGCTAAAATCTGCCAAGACTTTAATTTGGGAAAAGGCAAGATTTTTATTTGGTCAAGTAGTCTAATCACCCCCCCCCCCTCTAGACATACTTTCGATCCTGCAAGTGGTATCAGAGCTTTGGTCTCCATTTGCCTTGGTTTCCATAGCTTGGGTGGTCATAGCCTTGGTTTCACAACCTAGGAGAGTATGGCGTCTAGCGAGGGAAATTACCACCGTAGAGGTCCTTACTTTGATGATACTAATTTTCCTAGTTGGCAGCATATATAAGATGAAAATCCATATTCTTGGACATAACCCTGCCGTTTGGGCTATTGTGTTGATTGGTTTGCAAGGTGAATTCTTCGATGGGAGAGAACCAAATTGTGAAGCAACTGCGGAAGAGTTCAAAATACTGCAATACAATAATCAAGCTTGCGGTATCCTCTTCAATGGATTGTGCCCCAAAGAATTCAACAAAATCAGTCGTCTTGAGAATGCAAAGGAAATTTGGGATAGTTTGATTGATATGCATGAAGGTACCGAGTCCATCAAGGAATCCAAGTTGGATGTGCTTCAAAGTCAGCTTGACGAGTTCAAAATTAAGGATGGTGAAGGTGTAGCTAAAATGTACTCTAGGATTGCTATCATCACAAATGAGATTGCCAGCTTAGGAAGTGAAGAGATGACTGACAGATTCATCATCAAGAAGATCCTAAGAGCCTTGGATGGAAAATATGATACCGTGTGCACATTGATCCAAATGATGCCCAATTACAAAGATCTCAAGCTAATGGAAGTCACTGGAAGAATTATTGCTCATGAGATGTCACTCAAGGATAAAGAAGGGCTTCACAACAATTCTACTAGTGCTTATAAAGCCTCATGTGATGCTCCTGCCACATCAAGTGAAAAA
>NW_021276217.1:0-1199 GCF_002162155.2 Triticum dicoccoides | reverse complement strand
CTAACCCGTTTCGTGTACTATTACTAACCGTTTTGGGGTACCGAAGCGATTTGCATAGTTGTTGAACCCCAAGGTGCGCTTACGTGTCGGTTATCAACACTCGCGGTTTTTGTCGATTCTAACCTGTTTCGTGCTCTATTACACACAGTTTTGGGGTTCCAAAACGAATTCCATGGTTGTTGAACCCCAAGCTGCGCTTACATGTCGGTCATCAACAATCACAGTTTTTGTTGATTCTGGCCCGTTTCATGGACTATTGTTGAACCCCGGGGTGCGTTTACGTGTCGGTCATCAATACTCACGGTTTTTGTCGAGTCTGACCCGTTTCGTGGACTATTACTCACCATTTTGGGGTCCCAAAGTGATTTCCATGGATGTCGAACCCCAAGGTGTGCTTATGTGTCAGTCATCAACACTCACAATTTTGGCTAATTCTGGTCCGTTTCGTGGACTATTACTCACGATTCTGGCCCGTTTTGGGGTCCCGGAACGATTTTCACGATTGACGATCCCCATGGTGTGTTTGCATGTCCGGCGTCAATACTCACAGTTTTGGTGATTTCTGACCGTTTCGTGGACTATTACTCACTGTTTTGGGGTCTCGGAGTGATTTCCACGATTTGTGAACTCCGAGGTGCGTTTACGTGTCGGTCATCAACACTCACAATTTTTGCCATTTCTGGTCCGTTTCTTGGCTATTACTCGCCGTTTTGGGGTCCTAGAGCGATTTCCGTGACTGTCAATCCCCGGGGTGCGTTTACGCGTGTGTCGTCAACACTCACAGTTTTGCCAATTCTGACACGTTTTGTGGACTATTACTTACCGTTTTGGGGGCCCAAAGCGATTTGCATAGTTGTTGAACCCCAAGGTGCGCTTACGTGTCGGTCATCAACACTCGCAGTTTTGGCCGATTCTAGCCCATTTCATGGACTTTTACTCACCGTTTTGGGGTCCCAAAGCGATTTCCATGGTTGTTGAACCCCAATGTGTGCTTACGTGTTGGTCGTCGAAACTCGCGGTTTGGGCCGATTCAGGCCCGTTTCTTGGACTATTACTCAGTTTTGGGGTCCCGAAGTGATTTCGACGATTGACGAACCACGGGTTGCGTTTATGTGTCGCTCATAACCACTCACAATTTTGGCCAATTCTTGTCCGTTCTGTGGACTATTACTCACCGTTTTGGGGTCCCGGACCAATTT
>NW_021276216.1:0-1349 GCF_002162155.2 Triticum dicoccoides | reverse complement strand
TGTAGACCCGACGCGTCCGTTTCCCCCCCACGGAGGGGATCTTGCTGTGGGTCTGGCCCGGATGTTGCTCCAAATTGTTCCTATGGGCTGACCTAACACAACCGGGTGGGGAGGTCCAGTGGTCAAAGCCCGTCCGTGCAAAGTCAAAGGGCTAGATCCCGTGGTCAAGCGCTACAGGGTTAGGCGGGACAGGGGCACTGGGGGGGTAGCAATGCCACCGGAGCGTCGCACCGGGCCCTCATACATGCGGGGTGGTGTGGTGGCATGTCCGAAGAGGCGGGACGCGTCTCCGGTGCGTGGCCCCCCCTCACGGACGGCGATGACACGGTAGTAGACGTTCTGCGGCAACGATGCGGCGTCAATATTACTAAATACTCGGAGCGCGATAAAATCAAGAGTTTTTTTGCATGACGTGGGCACATGTGCTATAGGAACGATGGTATTTTTTCATAATTTTTGGTGATGGAGAAGTATCCGAAAAATTCCCTCTACGCGGATTGCCCTTCGCGCATCTACGACTGTGGCCGGCGGCCTCCGGGGGCTAGCATGCCGCCAAATCTTGCGTAGGCGGCCTCTCACAAGTCTGGAAGTGTTGTGGCGGTTGCAAACGCCCGGCACGCGTGTCTAGGGTGTTCCCCCCCTCACGGACGGCGCTGCCGCTGGCACCTGGAGGGGGGAAACGGACGCGTGGGGTCCCCACGGAGGGGATCTTGCTGTGGGTCTGGCCCGGATGTTGCTCCAAAGTGTTCCTATGGGCTGACCTAACACAACCGAGTGGGGAGTGTTGGGGAACGTAGTAATTTCAAAAAAAATCCTACGCTCACGCAAGATCATGGTGATGCATAACAACGAGAGGGGAGAGTATGATCTACGTACCCTTGTAAATCGACAACGGAAGTGTTTGGTTGATGTAGTCGTACGTCTCCACGGACCGACCGATCAAGCACCGAAACTACGGCACCTCCGAGTTCTAGCACACGTTCAGCTCGATGACGACCCCCGGACTCCGATCCAGCAAAGTGTCGGGGAAGAGTTCCATCAGCATGACGGCGTGGTGACGATCTTGATGTACTACCGTCGCAGGGCTTCGCCTAAGCACCGCTACAATATTATCGAGGACTATGGTGGAAGGGGGCACCGCACACGGCTAAGAATATGATCACGTGGATCAACTTTTTTCTCTAGGGGGTGCCCCTTCCTCCGTATATAAAGGTTCAAGGGAGGGGGGCCGGCCGACCAGGAGAGGCGCGCCAGGAGGAGTCCTACTCCCTCTGGGAGTAGGACTCCCCCCCTTTCCTAGTTGGAATAGGATTCGTGGAGGGGGGGGGAGAGGAGAGAGAGGAGGAAGG
>NW_021276215.1:0-1763 GCF_002162155.2 Triticum dicoccoides | reverse complement strand
CCCGCCCGGCTCCGGCCAGCCACCTCCTCGCTGTGGCTCCCCCGTACCGGCGACCGCGCCCTGCTCCTCCCATTTTTCCCGCCGTGGCCTCGCCACTACCACGCCGGCGAAACCCCCCCTCTCTCGTCGTGGCCCTGACTGGTTGCATCCAGTGCGGGCGCCCGCTGCGCCCAGCGCACCTCGCCGCTGCCCCCGTTGCACCAGCGCCCAAAACCGCTAGGCCCCTATGGGCCACAGACATGTGGGGCCCGGCCCCAGAACGGTTTTATAAAAAAAAAGAATTAAAAAAATATATATTAAATAAATAAATAATAATTAAATTAATTAATTAACTAAGGAATTAATTAAGTTAATTAATCATAATTAGATTAACCTAATTAACTAATTAGTTTAATTAAACAGTAATTAGATTAGCTAAACATTAATTAGACTAAACAGTCATTGGCGAACGGGACCCACCTGTCGGGTTGACCAAGTCAACCATGTTGACTGCTGACGTCAGCATGACATCATGCTGACGTCATAAATTCATTTTCGAATTAAATAATTAATTAATTAAATTCCAGAAATTAATATAATCTTTAGAAAATCATATCTTTTAATCCGTAACTCGGATTAAAATATTTTCAACATGAAAGTTGCTCAGAGCGACGAGACGAATCCGGATACGCAACCCGTTCGTCCGCCACACACCCCTAACCTATCGAACTCGCAACTTTCCCCCTCCGGCTCCTCTGCCCGAAAACACGAAACACCGGGAATACTTTCCCGGATGTTTTCCCCCCTTCACCGGTATCACCTACTACCGCGTTAGGGCACACCGAACACCGCGTATTGCCTTTTTATATTTTGTGATGCTTTGTTTGCTCTGTATTCATTATTTCTTCCCCCTCTTCTCTCCGGTAGACTACGAGACCGACGCTGCTACTGACCAGTTCGACTACGGAGTTGACGACCCCTCTCTCTTGCCAGAGCAACCAGGCAAGCCCCCCCCTTGATCACCAGATATCGCCTATTCTACTCTATACTGCTTGCATTAGAGTAGTGTAGCATGTTACTGCTTTCCGTTAATCCTATTCTGATGCATAGCCTGTCATTGCTGCTACAGTCATTGATACCTTACCCGCAATCCTAAATGCTTAGTATAGGATGCTAGTGTTCCATCAGTGGCCCTACACTATTATCCGTCTGCCATGCTATACTACTGGGCTGTGATCACTTCGGGAGGTGATCACGGGCATATACTATATACTTTACACTGTTACATTACTGGTGATACTGTTTGGAGATGGGGGCTGAAGGGGCAGGTGGCTCCATCCAGGTAGTGGTGGGCCTGAGTTCCCGACGGCCCCCGACTGTTACTTTGTGGCGGAGCGGCAGGGCAGGTTGAGACCACCTAGGAGACAGGTGGGCCTGGCCCTGTTCGGCGTTCGCGAATACTTAACACGCTTAACGAGATCTTGGTATTTGATCTGAGTTGGCTACGAGCCTATACGCACTAACCATCTACGTGGGAGTAGTTATGGGTATCCCGACGTCGTGGTATCAGCCGAAGCACTTCAGACGTCAGCGACGGAGCGGCGCGCGCCGAATTGGACTGGAACGCCACTAGGCTAGGTCTGCTTTCGGCCGCCCACGCAACGTGCAGGTGTGCTCAGGGCGATGGGCCCAGACCCCTGCGCGCTTAGGTTTAGACCGGCGTGCTGGCCTCTCTGTTTTGCCTAGGTGGGGCTGCGACGTGTTGATCTTCCGCGGCCGGGCAT
>NW_021276214.1:0-2010 GCF_002162155.2 Triticum dicoccoides | reverse complement strand
TTGGCTGATTCTGGCCCGTTTCGTGGACTTTGACTCACCGTTTTGGGGTCCCATAGTGATTTCCACGAATAACGAATCCGCGGAGGCGTTTACATGTCGGCCATCAACACTAACAGTTTTGGCTGATTCTGGCCCGTTTCGTGGACTATTACTCACTGTTTTGGGGTCCCGAAGTGACTTCCATGATTAACGAACCCTGGGGTGCGATTACGAGTCGGTCATCAACACTCACAGTTATGGCCGATTCTGGCCCGTTTCGAGGACTATTACTCACTATTTTGGGGTCCCTGAGTGATTTCCACGATTAACGAACCCGTTGTGCATCTACGTGTCGGTCATCAACACTGACAGTTTAGGTCGATTATGGCCCTTTTCATGGACCATTTCTCACTGTTTTGGGGTCCTGGAATGATTCCATGATTAACAAACCCGGGGTGCGTTTATGTGTCTGTCATCAACACTCATAGTTTTGGCTGATTCTGGCATGTTTCCTAGACTATTACTCACTGTTTTGGGGCCCCGGAGTGATTTCCACGATTAAAGAACCCCGGGGTGTATTTACGTGTCGGTAGTCAACAATTACAGTTTTGGCCGATTTTGGCCTGTTTCATGGACTACTACTCAATGTTTTGGGGTCCCGAAGTGATTCTATGATTGACAAACCCGGGGTGCGTTTACGTCGGTCATCAACACTAACAGTTTTGGCCAATTTTGGCCCGTTTCATGGACTATTACTGACTATTTTGGGGTCCCGGAGTGATTTGCACGATTAACAACCCCACGGTACGTTTACCAGTCGGCCATCCATACTCACAGTTTTGGGGTCCCGTAGTGATTTCCACAATTAACGAACTCTGGGATGCGTTTATGTGTCGGTCATCAACACTCAAAGTTTTGGCTGATTCTGGCCTGTTTCGTGGAGTACTACTCACTGGTTTGGGGTCCCCGAGTGACTTCCACCTTTAACGAATCCCATGGTGCGGTTACAAGTCGGTCATCAACACTCATAGCTTTGGCTGATTCTGGCCCGTTTCATGGACTATTGCTCACTGTTTTGGGGTCCCTGAGTGATTTCCACTATTAACGAACCCCGGTGTGCATTTATGTGTCGGTCATCAACACTCACAGTTTTGGCCGACTATGGCCCTTTTCATGGACTATTTCTCACTGTTTTTTGGGTCCCAGAGTGATTCCACTGTTAACAAACCCGGGGTGCGCTTACGTGTCGCTCATCAACACTCATAGTTTTGGCTGATTTTGGCCCGTTTTGTGCACTATTACTCACTGTTTTGGGGTCCCGGAGTGACTCCACGATTAACAAACCCGGGGTGAGTTTACGTCTCGGTCACCAACACTCACAGTTTTGGCCGATTCTGGCCGGTTTTGTGGACTATTACTCACTGTTTTGGGGTCCCGGAGTGATTTCCCCAATTAACGAACCCCGGGGTGCGTTTACGAGTCGGTCATCAACACTCATAGTTTTGGCTAATTCTGGCCCGTTTAGTGGACTATTACTCACTATTTTAGGGTCCTGGAGTGAATTCCCCAATTAACGAACCCGAGGTGTGTTTACGAGTCAGTCATCAGCACTCATAGCTTTGGCCGATTCTGGCCCGTTTCATGGACTATTACTCACTGTTTTGGGGTCCCTGAGTGATTTCCACTATTAACGAACCCCGGTGTGCATTTACGTGTCGGTCATCAACACTCACAGTTTTGGCCGACTATGGCCCTTTTCATGGACTATTTCTCACTGTTTTGGGGTCCCGGAGTGATTCCACTGTTAACAAACCCGGGGTGCGCTTACGTGTCGCTCATCAACACTCATAGTTTTGGCTGATTTTAGCCCGTTTTGTGCACTATTACTCACTGTTTTTGGGTCCCGGAGTGATTCCACGATTAACAAACCCGGGGTGAGTTTACGTCTCGGTCACCAACACTCACAGTTTTGGCCGATTCTGGCCGGTTTCGTGGATTATTACTCACTGTTTTGGGGTCCCGGAGTAATTT
>NW_021276213.1:0-1973 GCF_002162155.2 Triticum dicoccoides | reverse complement strand
CAAGGGAAACAAGAACGGAGTTACAAGTGATGATTTCAGGACTTTGAAGCCACCATAATGGGTGCATGAAGCCTTGGACGAAATATACAAGACGCCACTTCATAAATTTCGTCCCGAGGCTATTTTAGGTGCTGCGTCACCTTATTATTGGGCCAGGCCCATGTAATTTCGAAATACATAAGTATAGGCTATTTTTAGAGTCCGTATGTGTGGGGAAACAAGAGATAGGGTTGATTTCGGACCCCTCCACCAAGGGCCACGAAATTCCCCCCTCTTCCTCCATATATACAGCCCTTAGGGCATCGTTTAGACTTTGGGTTTTGTTTAGATTAAAAGTTCGCCATAGCTGCAACTTCGCGTACTTCGTTTGTGTTCAACGACCGGACAAAGGCGTCACAGAACCCCACCTTGATCAATAAAGCTTTCATCTTATATTCACAATATCCAGATTGCAATCTTAGTTTCTTGCCATTTCTTCGTTTGCTCGCAGGAAACAGACCCTCGTGGTCAGGTTGATCGTGCTCCGGCGTGGTCAATAACCTCTCGGAGTTGGTTTAGCGATTGCTAAGGCGCGACGTCCTCGCACGTTCGTAGTCGGATCGTCAAAGTCGACTTCCACCAAAGCGATATCCATCATCTCATCGAAAGATCGGGTCCCTCGCCTCTATCAAGTGGTATCAGATTTCCAGGTTGCTCGGTGAGATTTTACAGGTTTTCGTAGTTTAGATCGAGTCTGTTCTTCATACCTACAGTCCACGAAAAAGCCACAAAAAAAATTAGGGTTAGTTCATCATATCCGAACCAATCTGAGCCTTTGCATAATCTTTTTAGGGTTTTGCTTTGTTGAATTTGCGGTTGCATCGTCGTTTCTAGTTGCTGGTCTTAGAGTCTTGTCTTTTAGAGTTTCGAGTTCTGGTCATAAGTTGTCACGCCGCCGCCGCACCATCATCATCACCCCTGCCATCTACCACCACCGCTTATCCGCCACCGCTTCGAATCCGTATCCATATACCACCACAGCTGTCATATACCACCACCGCTGCCATCTACCACCATATATCCACCACCAATCCGAGTTCTTGACATATTAGGTTTGTTTTCGAGATCCATCTAGATTCCGATTCGTGTTTCCTTGCCGGAGTAGGTTTCGGAAAAAAAAAAGAGTCGGGTAGCCACGCTCCGTTTAGGCCCAAAATTTTTCGAAGACGCATTTTTCGAAAAAAATTCTAGCTATCCTATTTTTAGGTGTTTCTGAGTGTTTTGAGACAGGTGCCATTATAGGAAGTTTTTTTTGACCCGTTTCCAGTTTTTGGGTCCAGGCAGTCAAAAAAAAAAATTGGTCAAAAAAATTTCGTGCCCATCCTGTCAGTTTGAGCTAAGAAGAGTTTTGAGACACTCGCCATTATAGTGATTTTTCGCAAAAAAAAAAGCAGCGCAAAAAAAAAAGAGCGCAAAAAAAAAAGAGCGAAAAAAAATTCCAGAGTGTGCTTTTCCCTTGTTTACGTGCCGCGTGGTGATTTTGTTAGTGTTCTAGGCTCGCGTCTCTAGCACAGTCTAGCCTAGGACCAGCACAGTACCGTCGTTGAGCGTTTATTCAACTTTGCATCTCTGAATTGATTATTGCTGACCCTTTTTGCTACCATATTATAAGCCTTCCCAGCTCCACATACATCTACGTCGTGCGTTTGACTCTCCCTGGTAATCGCTCTATCCAAGCTTTGAGAGTTTTTGACTACAACGGTTGCCGATCACCGCCTGCTGCTGGGTAAGAACTGGTAAGAATTTGAGATTTGCTTGACGGATTTGTGACACCCACCACCACCACTTGTTCGTAGTCTGTAGGATCATATTCTTGTGTGTTTCTATTGCTGCTAACCATGCCAGGATCACAAGCCGACGAGATTGACTGGGAGAATTTATCGAACAAGGAGCTTCATGATAAGTTTCAGCAAATGATGACTGAACAGGTGCAA
>NW_021276212.1:0-2670 GCF_002162155.2 Triticum dicoccoides | reverse complement strand
TTATGGCCAATACGAGTACACCGTCATGTCCTTCGGTTTAACCAACGCTCCAGCCACCTTTTCTCGGTTAATGAACTCAATCTTCATGGAGTATTTGGATAAATTCGTCGTAGTTTACCTCGATGATATACTCATCTACTCCAAGAACGAGGAAGAACATGCCGAACATTTAAGGCTAGTGTTGAAGAAACTTCGAGAGCATCGCCTTTATGCCAAATTTTCTAAATGTGAATTCTGGTTGTCAGAAGTGACCTATCTGGGTCATGTAATATCTGGTAAAGGTATTGCTGTTAACCCTGAGCGAGTTCAAGCCGTCCTTAATTGGACTCCACCCGAATCGGTCAAGCAAGTTCGGAGTTTTCTGGGCTTAGCGAGCTATTGCCGTCGCTTTGTCGAAAACTTCTCCAAGGTTGCTAAACCTCTAACCGAACTCCTCAAGAAAGACAAGAAGTTCGAATGGACTCCACAATGTGAGCACAGCTTTCAGGAACTGAAAACACGCCTGACCTCTGCTCCCGTACTGGTACCGCCAGACTTCTCCAAGGACTTTGTTATCTACTGCGACGCCTCGCGACAAGGACTAGGTTGCATCCTCATGCAAGATCGACACGTAATTGCCTACGCTTCACGGCAATTGCACCCACATGAGGAGAATTATCCTACTCATGATCTAGAGCTTGCAGCCGTAGTCTATGCACTTAAGACCTGGCGGCATTACCTCCTCGGTAATCGTTGCGAAATATTCACTGATCACCAAAGTCTGAAGTACATTTTCACCCAACCGGATCTGAATCTCAGGCAAAGACGTTGGGTTGAATTGATCACAGACTTCGACTTAGGAATAACCTACACCCCAGGGAAAGCCAAAGTCATGGCTGATGCGCTAAGTCGTAAATCTTATTGTAACAACCTGATGTTACAACAAGGTCAACCGCTTCTCCATGAGGAATTTCGGAAGCTTAACCTTCACATTGTACCTCAAGGTTTTCTTTCCACCTTGGTAGCAAAACCTACTCTTACGGATCAAATCATCGCTGCCCAAAAGCGAGATAAGGGAATATCTAAAATCAAAGAGAACATTGCTAGCGGAGGTGCTAGTTGTTTCTCCACAAATGATCATGGTGTTGTGTACTTTGAGAACCGTCTAGTGGTTCCCAAGAACCAGCATCTACGGCAGTTGATCCTTAAGGAGGCTCATGAATCTCCTCTCACTATTCATCCCGGTAGTACTAAGATGTATCAGGACCTACGCCAGAGGTTCTGGTGGACTAGGATGAAGAGAGAAATTGCTCAGTTTATTGCAAATTGCGACGTCTGTCGTCGTGTAAAAGCAGAGCATCAACGGCCTGCTGGCACCCTTCAACCCTTAGCTATTCCTGAATGGAAATGGGATAAAATTGGTATGGATTTCATCACCGGTTTTCCCAGGACCAAGAGAGGGAATAATGCTATCTTCGTTGTTGTCGATCGTCTTTCCAAAGTAGCCCATTTCCTACCTGTTCGTGAGAGTATAACCGCTAGTCAGCTGGCAGACTTATACATCTCCCGAATAGTGTCTCTCCATGGTGTTCCTTTGGAAATTAACTCGGATCGAGGAAGTCTTTTCACCTCTCGATTTTGGGAAAGTTTCCAAAATGCTATGGGAACCCGTCTCTCCGTTAGCACCGCCTTCCACCCTCAGTCGAGTGGTCAAGTGGAACGCGTCAACCAGATTCTAGAAGACATGCTTCGAGCCTCTGTTATCTCATTCGGAATGGACTGGGAGAAGTGCCTTCCATTTGCCGAATTCGCTTACAACAACAGCTATCAATCTAGTTTGGGTAAAGCCCCTTTTGAAGTTCTCTATGGACGACGGTGTCGAACACCCCTTAACTGGTCAGAGACCGGGGAAAGACAATTCTTTGGCCCGGATATGATTCAGGAAGCAGAAGAACAAGTTCGCATCGTTCGTGAAAAGTTGAAAACAGCCCAATCTCGTCAAAAGAGTCAATATGACCGAAAACATAAGGTTATGACTTTCGAGGTTGACGAGAAGGCTTATCTTCGGGTCACCCCTCTGAAGGGAACCCATCGTTTCGGTATCAAAGGTAAATTGGCTCCTCGTTACATTGGACCTTTTCGAATTCTCGCCAAACGAGGAGAAGTTGCCTACCAGTTGGAGCTACCCCCGCAGCTCTCCAGAGTCCACGATGTCTTCCACGTTTCTCAACTCAGGCGTTGCTTCTCGGATCCTATCCGTGAAGTGGACCACGAAACGCTTGATCTCCAAGATAATCTTACATATCGAGAGTACCCCATTCGTATCCTCGATCAGGCCGAACGTACCACCCGACGTCATAATATCAAGTTTCTCAAAGTTCAATGGTCGCACCATTCTGAGGATGAAGCAACCTGGGAAAGGGAGGATCGTCTTCGACTTGAGTATCCCGCCTTCTTCCCGGAGGAACCCAAATCTCGGGACGAGATTCTTTTGAGTGGGGGTGAGTTGTCACACCTTAGCTAGTCATGCATCAGAGTGTGTGCATCATGTTTAAAATTTCCATTTAACTTGAAATGGGGATTGTGAAACCCTCAGAATCATTCCTGAAAATGATCCAAATAAAAATTTCTCCAAAAGGGTCCAAGAAAATGCTCATGTTGCTCTCTGAAAATATTGGACAGAGATAAAAA
>NW_021276211.1:0-1338 GCF_002162155.2 Triticum dicoccoides | reverse complement strand
ATGCCTCCGATGAGATGTAATCCTTTTCTCACCGTAATAGTACCTTGTTTGGTCTTGTACTAAACCCTGTATGGTGTGTATGACGATGGAATAAAGGAAGCAGTTTCTGTATCTACCATGTCATACGGATGATCATCTTGCATTTCGAGTTATTCCTTACATTCTGTATCCTATGTCGGAATTTTATCATTCTGACTAAATCATTGTCTTGTTTACCTAGGATGGTCAACACGCGCGCTAACCCTGCTTCTCAAGAGCAGGCCGAAGGCAGTGAAGGCAGGAATGAAAATCTGCCTCATCCTCCTTCCCTAGCCGAGGTTATGATGGAAGCTGAGAGAAACAAGCGGGAGACCAACCGTTTGTTGGAGCGTATTGAACAGAACACAGCACACCATCAGAGGACTAACGTGGTGTCACTCAGTGATTTTATCAAATTACATCCACCCACGTTCCACCACTCCGTCGAGCCTCTCGACGCTGATGACTGGCTTCGCAGTATCTCTCACAAACTGCTTTCCACGCTGGTAGCGGAGGCTGACAAGGTCACCTTTGCTGCATATCATCTTGAAGGCCCCGCCAGTCTATGGTGGGAAAATTATGGAGCTATGCGCCCAGCGGGCCATGTCACTACTTGGGCTGAATTCAGCGAGGCTTTCCGTGAACATCACATTCCAGAGGGTCTCATGGACCGTAAACGTGAAGAATTTTGCAGTTTCACCCAAGGCCGACTTTCTGTGGATGTTTACAGCAGGGAGTTTGGTAATCTCGCACGATATGCAACCGAGGAAGTTTCTACCGACGCCAAGAAGCAAGCAAGGTTCCGTAAGGGCCTTAGTCCTGAGCTTCGCTACGACCTCCGTCTGCATGAGTGCACATCTTTTCAGAAACTTGTCAACAAAGCCATCAGTGCTGAAACTGGTCAGACTGACTATGACGCAACACGCAAGCATGGCCGTGACATGGGTTCCTCATCCGGTGCTGGTCCTCAGAAGCGCCGCGTGTGGGTACCCAACACCGCCCTGCCACCCAGGTTCACACCGAGGCCATCTTTCCAGGCGCCTCGCCCTGTTCAACAGTCTGCACCGGCCAAGCCCTATGGGGGTCCAACTAACAATGCTCCTCCACGTACCAGTTCCGTGACCTGTTTCAAGTGTGGGGAATCTGGTCACTATATGCGTGAGTGTCCCTAGACCAACCCCAACCAGTCTGCTAAAGCTGTTGGCCGTGGCAAGCCGACAGGAAAAATATTCCACGCCAAGCCGGTCACCGCTTCACGTGGCCATGTCAACTGTATCTCTGCCGAAGAAGCTCAAGAGGATCCCAACGTCGTTCTCGGTA
>NW_021276210.1:0-1418 GCF_002162155.2 Triticum dicoccoides | reverse complement strand
ATGTCCATATTCCTAAACTGAAATTGAATATTCCACCATTTGAGGGTAGATATGTTCCTGATATATATCTTACTTGGGAGTTAGAAACTGAACAACGATTTACATGTTTACAATATCCTGAGGAGAGACGAGTTGCTGCTGCTGTTTGTGCTTTCACTAGTTTTGCATGTGTATGGTGGTCTGAACATTGTAGATTATATCCTATTCCAACTACTTGGGCTGCTTTGAAAACTGCTATGCGTACGCGTTGGGTTCCACCATATTATCAACGTGAATTGCTTCAAAAATTGCAGCGTTTAAGACAAGGGAAAAATTCTGTAGAAGAATATTATCAGGAATTACAAACTGGCATGATTAGATGTGGTATTGTTGAGGAGAATGAAGCTATGCTTGCACGTTTTCTGGGTGGATTAAATAGAGAGATTCAGACCATTCTAGACTATAAGGAGTATACTAATATCACTCGTTTTTTCCATCTTGCTTGTAAAGCTGAACGTGAAGTGCAGGATCGACAAGCATTGGGGCGAACTAACTTTTCTGCAGGCCGACCTTCATCATGGACACCACGTGCATCTTCTACTTCAACTGCACCAGCACCTCCATCCGGTGCCACCTCCAGCCGTGATACAAGAAAACAGGCACAACCACCATTATCTTCCAAGAGCGCACCTGCGGGTCCTGCACATCGTTCTTCTTCTTCCATGGCATCAACAGGGCACACAAGTGATATTATTTGTCGTCGTTGTAAGGGAGGAGGTCATTATGCGAGGGAATGCAAATCTCCGCGTGTGATGATTGCTACCGCGGATGGTGGATATGAGTCCGCTAGTGACTATGATGAAGAGACATTGGCTCTTATTACACGTGAAGAACATGGTGGAGATGATTCTGATCATGAGACGCAATACATGGCTCCTGAAGACGCTGACAGGTATGAATGTTTAGTTCCTCAACGTGTTTTGAGTGTGCAGGTCACACAAGCTGAGCAAAATCAGAGGCACAATTTGTTCCATACCAAGGGAGTTGTGAAGGAACGTTCTGTGCGCGTCATAATAGACGGAGGGAGCTGCAACAACTTGGCTAGCATGGAGATGGTGGAGAAGCTTTCTCTCACCACAAGACCACATCCACATCCTTACTACATCCAATGGTTCAACAACAGCGGCAAGGTTAAGGTAATACGTACTGTTCGTGTGCATTTTAGTATCTCTACATATGCTGATTATGTTGATTGTGATGTGGTACCTATGCAAGCATGTTCCTTATTACTTGGTAGACCATGGCAATTTGATAAAAATTCTGTACACCATGGTAGAAACAATCACTATACTCTTGTTCATAAGGATAAAAATATTACTTTGCTTCCTATGACTCCTGATTCCATTTTGAAAGATGATATTAATAGAGCTAATAAAGCA
>NW_021276209.1:0-1447 GCF_002162155.2 Triticum dicoccoides | reverse complement strand
GTTCGTGAGGGGGGCCACGCACCGGAGACGCGTGCCGCCTCTTCGGACATGCCACAACACCACCCCGCATGTATGAGGGCCCGGTACGACGCTCCGGTGGCATTGCTACCCCCCAGGGCCCCCGTCCCGCCTAACCCTGTAGCGTTTGACCACGGGATCTAGCCCTTTGACTTTGCACGGACGGGCTTTGACCAGTGGACCTCTCCACCCGGTTGTGTCGGGTCGGCCCACAGGGACACCGGGGAGCAACATCCGGGCCAGGCCCACAGCTACATCCACTCCGTGTAGACCCGACGCGTCCGTTTCCCTCCTCCAGGTGCCGGCGGCGGCGCCGTCCGTGAGGGGGGGCACGCACCGGAGACGCGTGCTGGGCGTTTGCAACCGCCTCAACACTTCCAAACTTGTGAGAGGCCGCCTACGCAAGATTGTACGGTATGCTACCCCCCGAAGGCCGCCGGCCACAGTCGTAGACGTGCGAAGAGCAATCCGCGTAGAGGGAAGTGTTCAGATACTTCTCCATCACAAAAAATTATGAAAAAATACCATCAGTTCTATAGCACATGTGCCCACGTTGTGTAGAAAACTCATGATTTTATCGCGCTCCAAGTATTTAATAATATTCACGCTGCATCGTTACCGCAGAACGTCTACCACCGTTTCATTGTCGTGCGTGAGGGGGGCCACAACCCGGAGACGCGTGCCGCCTCTTCGGACATGCGACAACACCACCCCGCATGTATGAGGGCCCGGTACGACGCTCCGGTGGCATTGCTACCCCCCCAGGGCCCCCGTCCCGCCTAACCCTGTAGCGTTTGACCACGGGATCTAGCCCTTTGTCTTTGCACGGACGGGCTTTGACCAGTGGACCTCTCCACCCGGTTGTGTCGGGTCGGCCCAGAGGGACACCGGGGAGCAACATCCGGGCCAGGCCCACAGCTACATCCACTCCGTGTAGACCCGACGCGTCCGTTTCCCTCCTCGAGGTGCCGGCGGCGGCACCGTCCGTGAGGGGGGGCACGCACCGGAGACGCGTGCTGGGCGTTTGCAACCGCCTCAACACTTCCAGACTTGTGAGAGGCCGCCTACGCAAGATTTTACGGTATGCTACCCCCCGAAGGCCGCCGGCCACAGTCGTAGACGTGCGAAGAGCAATCCGCGTAGAGGGAAGTGTTCAGATACTTCTCCATCACAAAAAAATATGAAAAATTACCATCAGTCCTATAGCACATGTACCCACGTTGTGTAGAAAACTCATGATTTTATCGCGCTCCAAGTATTTAATAATATTCACGCTGCATCGTTACCGCAGAACGTCTACCACCGTTTCATTGCTGTCCGTGAGGGGGGCCACAACCCGGAGACGCGTCCCGCCTCTTCGGACATGCCACAACACCACCCCGCATGTATGAGGGCCCGGTACGACGCTCCGGTGGCATTGCTACCCCCC
>NW_021276208.1:0-1101 GCF_002162155.2 Triticum dicoccoides | reverse complement strand
AATTTAACTTGTTTGATCATGCATGAAAATAGTACAGATGGATAGATTGGATTTTTCTGATCATTTTTCATATATAATTTGTCCAATTTGGAGTTACAGAATAAAAGTTATGAATTTTTGAAGTTTAAATAATATTCTGGAATTTCCTGATTTAAATTAAATCCAGAAAATCAATTACTGCGTCAGCCTGACGTCAGTGTGACGTCAGCAGGTCAACGGAACTGGTCCAGGTCAAACCTGACAGTGGGTCCCGCATGTCAGGGTGATTAATTTAATTAAAACTTAATTAAAACTAATCCTGTTTAATTAACAGGGCTGGGCCCCACCTGTCATTGACTCAGGGGAGTCAACCAGGGCCCACCCATGGTCAAAGTTAATGTCGGCTGCCGGCGTTTAGTCGCCGGCGAGCCCGACGCGGCGGCGGAAGTGGTTTTGGTCATTTCGGCCACCAAACGGACCGCGGAGACCACCGGAGTGGAGCTGAGGCCAACCCGCAGCTCTTGGCGGAGCCCGTTGGGGTCGGGGTGGCCGGAGTCGACGGCGGCGAGCTCGGCTGCGGCCGCCGGGGTTTGGTCGTGCACGGGAACGGTGCTGGAGCTCGAAGTCGAGCAAAGCGAGGCGCTAGGGATGCTCTACGGGGTCTTGCGAACTCGTTGGACTCGCCGGGGTGACCAAATGGTCACCGGAGCTGCGTCGACGGCGAACTCGGCGACGGCGGAGGTTCGGCCGTGGTGGGGAGGTGGCTACGGTGAGGGAACGAGGGAAAAGAGAGGGGGAAACGGTGGCGTAGCTCACCGCGGTTGCAGTGGCCGTCGAAGCGGGCTCGGGGACGCGCTGGAGACGGCGAATTCGACGGCGACGGTGGTCGGAGCCCGAAGAGGGGAACGGCGACGTGGCGGCGATGCAGGGCTTCCGGGGAGCTGTGGAGCGGTGGGGAGGAAGAGGGAGTCGAGGCGGAGCTCCTGAGCTAGTCGGGGGAGCGAGGGGTGGTCGGAGATGGCTGCTATGGCGAACGGCGGCGACGGTGGTGTTCGGCCGTGTGAGAGAGAGAGCGAGGGAGAGGAGGGGAGAGCCGGGGGAGAGTGAGAGAGAGCAGGGGGG
>NW_021276207.1:0-672 GCF_002162155.2 Triticum dicoccoides | reverse complement strand
CGAACGCCGCCGCCATCCGTCGTCGTCGCCGCGGTCCCGTACGTCTCTCGCACCCGCGCGCCGGCGCCCCCGCCCCGTACGCCGCCGCCCTCGCCTCGTACGCCGGCGCCCCCGCTCGTACGTACGGGGCGGCGTACACACACATACACACATATACACACACTACACACATACACACACACACACACACATTTTTTACTTATTTTCTGTTTTCTGTTTTCTGTTTTTTAGAAAATTTAATTAGATATTAATTAGCTAGGTATGTGAGATTTGAACTAGTTGAATAATTAATATAACTAGTTTATTTTTAGTAAGAAAATTGTCAAACTAGTTTATTTAGGTATATGAGATTTGAACTAGTTGAATAATTAATATAACTAGTTTATTTTTAGTAAAAAAAATGTCGTATCTGAGATTTCATTATCTAATTAAAATATTATTTGTTAATGAGTTTTTCTGTTTATTTAATGTTTTTATATATTTTGAGTTTATATAAATGTTAGATTAATGTCGAATGTTAGATGAATTAGATAGAAAAGTTAAATATATAGTAATGTCAATTGTTAGAGATGAATATAGTTAGATATATATTTGAATTGGCTAGATATTCATTAATGTTAGATAGTAATAAGTGTTTAATGTTTCACCTAAGTGGGATAAGTCTGAGAAAGA
>NW_021276206.1:0-675 GCF_002162155.2 Triticum dicoccoides | reverse complement strand
CGAACGCCGCCGCCATCCGTCGTCGTCGCCGCGGTCCCGTACGTCTCTCGCACCCGCGCGCCGGCGCCCCCGCCCCGTACGCCGCCGCCCTCGCCTCGTACGCCGGCGCCCCCGCTCGTACGTACGGGGCGGCGTACACACACATACACACATATACACACACTACACACATACACACACACACACACACACATTTTTTACTTATTTTCTGTTTTCTGTTTTCTGTTTTTTAGAAAATTTAATTAGATATTAATTAGCTAGGTATGTGAGATTTGAACTAGTTGAATAATTAATATAACTAGTTTATTTTTAGTAAGAAAATTGTCAAACTAGTTTATTTAGGTATATGAGATTTGAACTAGTTGAATAATTAATATAACTAGTTTATTTTTAGTAAAAAAAAATGTCGTATCTGAGATTTCATTATCTAATTAAAATATTATTTGTTAATGAGTTTTTCTGTTTATTTAATGTTTTTATATATTTTGAGTTTATATAAATGTTAGATTAATGTCGAATGTTAGATGAATTAGATAGAAAAGTTAAATATATAGTAATGTCAATTGTTAGAGATGAATATAGTTAGATATATATTTGAATTGGCTAGATATTCATTAATGTTAGATAGTAATAAGTGTTTAATGTTTCACCTAAGTGGGATAAGTCTGAGAAAGA
>NW_021276205.1:0-1607 GCF_002162155.2 Triticum dicoccoides | reverse complement strand
GAAACTTGTCAACAAAGCCATCAGTGCTGAAACTGGTCAGACTGACTATGACGCAACACGCAAGCATGGACGTGACATGGGTTCCTCATCCGGTGCTGGTCCTCAGAAGCGCCGCGTGTGGGTACCCAACACTGCCCTGCCACCCAGGTTCACACCGAGGCCATCTTTCCAGGCGCCTCGCCCTGTTCAACAGTCTGCTCCAGCCAAGCCCTATGGGGGTTCAACTAACAATGCTCCTCCACGTACCAGTTCCGTGACTTGTTTCAAGTGTGGGGAATCTGGTCACTATATGCGTGAATGCCCCCAGACCAACCCCAATCAATCTGCTAAAGCTGTTGGCCGTGGCAAGCCGACAGGAAAAGTATTCCACGCCAAGCCGGTCACCGCTTCACGTGGCCATGTCAACTGCATCTCTGCCGAAGAAGCTCAAGAGGATCCCAACATCGTTCTCGGTACGCTTCTTGTTAATTACCACCCGGCATCTGTTCTTTTCGATACAGGAGCCTCTCATTCTTTTATATCCGAAAGTTATGCTCGTCTGCATAACGTTGCATTCTGTGACATGCCATCCACTATGGAGATCTCTACCCCTGGTTCTAGATGGCAGACCTCTAGGGTAAGTTATGGAAATGAGATCCAAGTCGACAGACTTGTTTTCCTCGCGTCTTTGATAGCCCTTAAATCTTCAGATATTAATATCATTCTGGGTATGGACTGGATGTCGGCTCATCATGCCCAAATCGATTGCTTCTCTAGGACTGTTCAACTCACCCATCCTTCAGGAAAGATAGTTAATGTCTTGACCCGAATAGCCAAGCGACAATTATATTCTCTTAACGCCAGCCCTTTGCCAGACCTTGAGGACGTTCCGGTAGTCCGTGACTTCCCGGATGTCTTTCCAGAGGAATTGCCAGGTGTTCCACCTGACAGGGATGTTGAGTTTGTAATAGACCTCATTCCAGGAACCGTTCCGATTGCTAGAAGACCTTATAAGATGGCACCACTAGAACTAGCCGAGCTTAAGAAACAACTCGATGAGTCCTTGAAAAAGGGTTTCATCCGACCTAGTTCATCTCCGTGGGCTTGCCCCGTCCTATTCGTCAAGAAGAAGGATGGTACGGACCGGATGGTTATAGATTACCGATCTGTCAATTTGGTCACAATCAAGAACAAATATCCACTTCCCAGGATCAACGACCTGTACGATCAGCTCGCTGGATCCTCAGTCTTCTCCAAGATGGATTTGAGGTTGGGCTACCACCAAATCAAAATCAGGAACGGGGACATTCCTAAAACGGCCTTTGTTACTCGTTACGGCCAATACGAGTACACCGTCATGTCCTTCGGATTAACCAACGCTCCAGCCACCTTTTCTCGGTTAATGAACTCAATCTTCATGGAGTATTTGGATAAATTCGTCGTGGTTTACCTCGATGATATACTCATCTACTCCAAGAACGAGGAAGAACATGCCGAACATCTAAGGCTAGTGTTGCAGAAACTTCGAGAGCATCGCCTTTATGCCAAATTTTCTAAATGTGAATTCTGGTTGTCAGAAGTGACCTATCTGGGTCATGTAATATCTGGTAAAGGTATTGCTGTTAACC
>NW_021276204.1:0-1115 GCF_002162155.2 Triticum dicoccoides | reverse complement strand
TCTCTATCAGGATCACGAGTTACTAATCAGTAGTACCTTATAAGTTTGATGGTTACCAGCCTAGTTCAGTTCTACTACCACATTATGTTGCCAGAATGGATTCAGAACTTTGATATGATGATGTTGAGTGTGTATGAAATCCTTTGTCAAATGTCTCAAAATCCTTCTTGAGCATTTACAGCTGTTATGCTGCCGAAATTTTGCTAGAAATTCTAATGCCCTTGCATTATGATTGTGCTTTCAGATGGCCACTCGCGACCTCAATCAAGTGGTTCGCCTGACTCGATGCCTAGATGTACCCGGCCATACTGCTAAGTTGGTCAGGGTAATGACTGAGGCTGGATATCGCTGGTATCCCGAGTACACGGTCGAAGAGCAATTCCGAGATTTTAATCAGAGCCAGTATCTCTGCACTGTCAGCATATTTCCATCTTATCCTGGATCCACCGAGCCTCTTCACTGCTCTTATGGACTCGGGGTTACCATTGAGATGGCTGTGCAGGACGCCGCCTACTCTATGATGACCATTATGCGAGTCAGATCTGGTATATTTCGGGACTCTGATTTCCGGTATATGCCAGGATCACTTCCGGGAGCACAAGGGTATCTCCAGGCTATCTATGCTGACCCCACTCAGGAGGATTCACGGACTCGCACAACTGCTGAGATGCTCGAGGATAAGGACCGAGAAAATCGGGCCTTAAGGCTAGAGCTCTTCAACACCCGTGCTGACCACTGGGCCACTTTGACTCGGTTCGCACCGGCGGTGCAAGCTGGATATTCAGATATGCGCGATCTCTATCCTGTGAGATCTGCTCTGCCAGACGTGATGGTTTGGCGTGATGTAGGAGGCATCACCCCACCTCGCGGTCCCCGCAGGCCACCGTTTGTTGGTCCAAGGCCTCATCCTAGCCCCTATGGTCCACAAGCTCCGCGAGACCGTCTGTTTCCGGATGATCATGTTGAACTCCCAGGCTATGGAGGTGACTTTTACGAGGACTACTACGGATCGGTCTGAGTTAGTGGTAGTATCACTAGTTCGCACTAGCTGTGTCGTCTATCGTCCCGCGTGACTCGTGGGATATGACCTAGTTTGTACTCTTTCCGGAGATGTA
>NW_021276203.1:0-2320 GCF_002162155.2 Triticum dicoccoides | reverse complement strand
AAAAACTTTGTACATGAAAGTTGCTCAGAACGACGAGACGAATCCGGATATGCAGCCCGTTCGTCCGCCACACATCCCTAGCATAGCAAACACGCAACTTTCCCCCTTCGGTTCATCTATCCGAAAACACGAAGCACCGGGGATACTTTCCCGCATGTTTTCCTCCTTCACTGGTATCACCTCCTACTGCGTTAGGGCACACCTAGCACCGTTACTTGTCATGTCATGCATCGTTATGCATCTGTTTGCATTGTATTCATTGTTTCTTCCCCCTCTTCTCTCCGGTAGACTACGAGGCTGACGCCGCTGCTGGTGCCCCGGTCGACTACGTTGTTGATGACCCCTACTTGCCAGAGCAACCAGGCAAGCCCCCCCTGATCACCAGATGTCGCCTATTCTTCTCTCTACTGCTTGCATTAGAGTAGTGTAGCATGTTACTGCTTTCGGTTAATCCTATTCTGTTGCATAGCCTGTCATTATTGCTACAGTTATTGATACCTTACCTGCAATCCTAAATGCTTAGAATAGGATCCTAGTTTACCATAAGTGGCCCTACATTCTTGTCCGTCTGCCACGCTATACTATCGGGTCGTGATCACTCGGGAGGTGATCACGGGTATATACTTATACATAATATATGATACTTGTGGTGACTAAAGACGGGTCGGCTCGTAGAGTACCCGCGAATGATTCACGGATTGGGTCCGAAAGGACGTTTGTCCCGACGGACCTCTGAGTGGATCTTTGTGGCGGAGCGACAGGGTAGGTTGAGACCACCTAGGAGAGAGGTGGGCCTGGCCCTAGTCGGCGTCCGCGGTTATTTCAAAATAACACGCTTAACGAGATCTTGGTATTTGATCTGAGTCTGGCCATTGACCTATACGCACTAACCAACATGCGGGAACAGTTATGGGCACTCGACGTCATGGTATCAGCCGAAGCCTTCGTGACGTCAGCGACTAAGCGGCGCACGCCGGATTGGACCGTAAGCCTACTCTTGTATTAAGGGGGCTAGGTCTGCTTACGGCCACCCTCGCAATGTACAGGTGTGCAATGGGCGATGGGCCCAGACCCCTGTGCCATAGGATTTAGACCGGTGTGCTGACCTCTCTGTTGTGCCTAGGTGGGGCTGCGGCATGTTGATCTTTCGAGGCCGGACATGACCCAGGAAAGTGTGTCCGGCCAAAGGGGATCGAGTGTGTTGGGAAATGTGGTGCACCCCTGCAGGGAAGTTTATCTATTCAAATAGCCGTGTCCCTCGGTAAAAGGATGACCCAGAGTTGTACCTTGACCTTATGACAACTAGAATCGGATACTTAATAAAATACACCCTTCCAAGTGCCAGATACAACTCGGTGATCACTCTCTCACAGGGCGACAAGGAGAGGATTTCCGGGTAGGTTTATGCTATGCGATGATACTTGGTTAACTTACCATCTACTCTCTTCCACTACTTCAAGATGGAGGCTGCCAGAAGCGTAGTCCTCGATAGGACTAGCTATCCCCCTCTTATTCTGGCATTCTGCAGTTCAGTCCACAGATACTACCCATTTCATTGATACCAATGCATATGTAGTTTAGATCCTTGCTTGCGAGTACTTTGGATGAGTACTCACGGTTGCTTTGCTACTTCTTTTCCCCCCTTTCTCGGTTATTGCAATCTTATGATGGAGTCCAGGAGCCAGAGGATCCCGAGGATGATTCTACATGGAGTTCAGCTTCGAGGAGTAGTTAGGAGGTCCCAGGCAGGAGGCCCTCCCTTTTCGATCGTTTTTACTTTTGTTCTAGCCTTCTTAAGGCAAACTTGTTTAACTTATGTATATACTCAGATATTGTTGCTTCCGCTGACTCTTGTGTCTTCGAGCATTTGTATTCGAGCCTTCGAGGCTCCTAGCTTGTAATATAAAGCTTGTATTATTTTATTTGTGTCTAGAGTTGTGTTGTGATATCATCCCGTGAGTCCTTGATCTTGATCGTACACGTTTGCGTGTATGATTAGTGTACGGTCAAATCGGGGGCGTCACAAGTTGGTATCAGAGCCAATTGCCTGTAGGAATCCCCCTTCCACACTCCTTGGCCGAAGTCGAGTCTAGACATTGCAAAACTTTTACTAACATGGTTGTGTGTCTTACGGGCCCACGTCGCCATTTGGGTGGTATTAGGATCTTTTATTCCTCGTCTATACTCTGGGACTATGATCTCTCTTCTATTCGGGTTTAAATGAAATTACTAACTCTAACATTAGGGTCTCGTGATCACATCCACCCGGAGAGCCCTTTGTTACAGATGATCGCCTGCTGTACCGAAGGATTCCGAAGAT
>NW_021276202.1:0-8611 GCF_002162155.2 Triticum dicoccoides | reverse complement strand
AAGGGCTTTAAAAGAAATGCCACAGTCGGACGTCTGAGCGACATCGCAGAAAGGGCTTTAAAAGAAATGCCACAGTCGGACGTCTGAGCGACATCACATAAAGGGCTTTTAAAAGAAATGCCACAGTCGGACGTCTGAGCGACATCGCAGAAAGGGTTTTAAAAGAAATGCCACAGTCGGACGTCTGAGCGACATCACATAAAGGGCTTTTATTCACAAGTACATAATACTCATAATAAACATTCAATTCATGAAAACAAACGGATTAGTCCATCCACAGGAGTGATCATTTAACCGGACTTAGCACTCATGCGATTCACCGGAGTCTCTGTCATCAAAGCTGACAATTGATTAGGATAAGAAGGAACGAAACTTGACATGGAAGAGATGATTTGGAGGAATATATGACTCTGCAGAGTTTGTACAAATTTTTTCCCACAGTCAACGGATTTCCGTAGTCACGAAGGACTAGTTCCGTTTACGGTATTTCAGAAGAAAACACAGCTAACCGGTACACACCCATCCTACCTCTCGATGCTAGGAATCACCCTAGTCATTGTCCAAGAAAAACTTTTGAGACGGGGAGATCACAATCTCGAATAGCATGGGATCAAATTTATACACGCGCGCTCTAAGGGGTGCCCCCCTCTCGGTCCCAACCGGAAACACCCATGCCCCCTGACCGGATGACTGGCTTTAATCCAGGACCATGGAACCATCATCACGGCCTCTCCTCTTTGGTGTGTACCATGAAAGCAGTTTGAAACTTACTAAACCATATTCCTTGCGGAAAACATGTGGTAGTACAAGGAAGGAAATGATAGGTACTGGACCGATATGGTTTGACACTGAAGTCACATAGTCTGGCGTAAGACTGGCATGCTACAACACTGCCATCGCACCCATCCTCATGCCAACACATGGCCATTCATATTCACATACATCCACGTATGGATCATTGAACTCACTTACCTCATTATCACATAAAATAACGTTCATCGGTATACTCACCGGCATGCCATGAAACTAACTAAATGCAAAACATGCCAAGACACTCATCATATCAAAAGTTCAAACATGCTTGCCTGGTTCAGAGTAGTCGGAGCCTAGCTCGGTGAAGTTCGCGGCTTCGTCACCTCCTTCGGTATCTACGTTTAAAGAAAATATATGCGCTAACGTAAATACCAAGGAGAGCACAGAAGGTAAACCAAATATTTTTCAAATAAATCTGATAAAAAACTAGACAAAATTTTAAAGAGAACAGAAATAGAATCAATCAAAAATACTTTTCTGATTAAAGGTTATAAGGGTTTTTGTCCAGGGACTTATCTGTAATGAAACAGAAGATTTCCAGGGGCTAGTTTATAAAAACAGAAAACGCTTCGGTAGCGACTACGCCAGCCCGAAGAGAAAACGCATTCTGCCCGAAGGCGCTTCCAGAAAACGATTCGAAGAGAGAGCAGAGAGGCTGACGGTGGGGTCCCACCTGTCAGGTTTAAATGTTTAAACGGGGCGGCAGAGTTCGCCGGCGCCCGAGAGCCGCGGTGGTCGCCGGCGGCGATCCACGGCGAGGCAGAGAGATCGGGGAGTACCTCCGTGCTCAGGGTACCCTTCCGCGTCAGTTGATGGTGGTGGAGTCGGTCGGCGAGCACCACGTCGACGGCGAGCTTTGCTCCGGCGGACGGCGGCTCGGGTGGTCGAGGGGCTCGTCGGAGAGGGCTGCAAAGGTTAAATTGAAGAGGGGGTCATGCTCCTGGCAGCTAGAGAAGGTAACGAACGGGGTTTGAGCGCCGGAGATGGCCTCACCAGAACGAATCGGGCTGGAGGCCGAGGCGGGGCGAGGCGGCCGGAGCTGGGGGAGGAGACCTCCTCGAGGTCCCCCTAGTGGCCTGGCGGGGTGTTGGTGAGTAGTGGGGGTGCTGCGTGCACGAGAGTGAGCTCGGGACCCCTTTATATAGGCGGTCCGAGGCGGTTGCCGTGAACGAGGATCACCGGCGAGCGATTACGGTGGCGCAGTGCTCGGTCGGGGTGGTTAGGGGGTCGAGCGTCATCACGGAGGTTCAATGGGTCCGTTTTGGTGTTAAACTGGCCGGGGTTTGGGTGTTAAGGGCGAGCTCGACGGAACGGTGAGGGTGCGGGCCTGTCGGCGGCGGAGAGCGCATTCCGTGCTTGCCGGCCACGGTGGCTGTGCTACGGGCGTGCGCTGGCGTGCATGAGGCCACGCGGAGAGCCAGGGAGCGATGGGCGGCGCGGAACGACGTTCTGCCGTGGGGTGCCTCCTGTCGGCCGCCACGGGAGGTCCCGACGCCGCAGAAGACGCCAGCGAGGGCGGGCCAGCGCGCTACCGATGCCAGGAAGGCTCCACGCACGCGTGCGCAGCTTCGGACAAGAGGAAGAGGCGGCGAGGAACGTGCCAAGGGCATTGTGGCCGCGTGACTGAAACTGACGAACTGAAGATGACACTGAAACTGAATTTACTGAACTTTGAACAGTAACAGTGCCCACAAGGTGTTCGACAGAATGATCCAGGCATGTAGGGATTTTTCCTTGAGCTGATTTTTGGTGGAGTGGCTTCTCATTGCTCAAATAGGCTGCCTGAATTTTGGTGGAATTTTTGGAGGAGTGTGGATATGAATTTCATCAAATTTGGCAAATCTGGTCCAAACTTGCAGAGACTGTATTTTGAAAAATTTGAAAAGAGGAGGAGTGGATCAAGATGGTTCTGGGTTGTGGGTTCAAAGGACAATCCAGGAGAATTGGTTTGAGGTCAAAACTCAAATGCAATAGGGCACTTGCTTTGAAAATCCCTCAGGCTCCAAATAATTTTCAGAATTGAATTGAGGGGAAAAATAATTAGAGAAAAATCCAAAACTTGTTTGGATTAGTTGGGACAGAGAACTTAGGTTGATCACAAGGTGTAGGGGAGGTTTTGGAGGGGTTTTACCACATGGGCAAAAATGCCAAGTCATGGTGGTTCCAAGATATGAAAATCCCAAATTTCATGGAGTTTCTTTTTAAAAGAAAAAGATTAAACTCCCAAAATAATTTTGAGAGAGAACCAACAGAGAAGAAGTTTCAAAAGGTCAAACACCAAAGTTTGAAAGAAATAAAAAATCTTTGCCAAGGCAAAAGGAGGTTTTTACTGAAAAAGAAAATTTTTAAAAGAAAGGTCTCTCCTCAAAACCACAAAGTTTTTGCTGAAAACCCAAGTAAAAATTTTGGAGTGTCACAACACCTACCCCCTTAGGAAAAATCTCGTCCCCGAGATTTCAGCTGATCCTTAAATAAGTGTGGATGCTCTGTCCGAAGAAAATCCTCGCTTTCCCAAGTTGCTTCACTGTCGGTGTGATTGCTCCACTGGACTTTGAAAAACTTGATGGTTTTCTATCGGGTCCTCCTTTCAGACTCCTCTAATATTCTTATGGGACGTTCTCGATAAGTGAGGTCTGGCTGTATGTCAATGTTCTCATGGGATACTTATTTCTCTGGGTTGCTTACGCACTTCCTTAATTGAGAGACGTGGAACACGCCGTGAATGTCGGACAAGTCTTCGGGTAAGTCTAGCTGGTAGGCTACAGTGCCTCTTCGTGCCACTATGCAAAATGGTCCAATGAATCTTGGTGCTAATTTTCCTTTAATCTTAAACCGTTGCAATCCTCTCATCGGGGATACTCTCAAGTATACGAATTCACCGGGTTCGAAGCTGACCCTACGGTGTTTCTGATCATAATAACTTTTCTGTCGACTTTGAGCGGTCTTAAGTCGGTCCCTGATTAGCTTGACTTTTTCCTCGGCTTCTCTGAGCATATCTGGTCCGAAGATGCGGCTGTCTCCGGTCTCTGACCAATTTAACGGGGTACGACATCTCCTTCCGTATAGGGCTTCGAAAGGAGCCATTTGCAGGCTGGCCTGGTAATTGTTGTTGTATGCGAACTCGGCATATGGCAGGCTGTCCTCCCAACTGGTTCCATAGGTGAGGACACATGCTCTCAGCATGTCTTCTAAAACCTGGTTTACGCGTTCTGTTTGTCCATCAGTCTGTGGATGGTATGCGGTACTGAAGGCTAGTTGGGTTCCCAGAGCCTGTTGTAATTGCTCCCAAAATCTTGAGACGAACTAAGTGCCTCTGTCAGAAATTATAGTCTTCGGGACACCGTGCAGACAGACTATGCGGGATAGATAAATCCTGGCAAGCCTCTGAGTGGTGTAGGTTGTCTTCACTGGAATAAAGTGTGCTACTTTGGTCAACCTGTCAGTGATGACCCATATGGCATCATTCCCGTGTCGTGACCGGGGTAATCCGACAATAAAATCCATCCCTATTTCATCCCATTTCCACTCAGGTATTTTGTTAGGTTGCAGTAGTCCGGCTGGTCTCTGATGTTCAGCTTTTATGCGTTGACATGAGTCGCAACATGCAATGAAAGCGGCTATGTCCCTCTTCATACCGTGCCACCAAAATCTTTCCTGAATATCCTTATACATTTTGGTTCCTCCAGGGTGGATCGAATATGGAGTGGTGTGTGCTTCAGTTAAAACTTGCTGTTTAAGGTCTTCTATGTTTGGCACGCATAGCCTTTCTCCGTACCATAATATTCCTTCATTGTCTATGACGAATTCCGAGGCCTTGCCCATACTCAACTTCCTTTTAATTCCTTCAATGCTGGGGTGACCGGACTGAGCCTCTTTAATTTTCTCCACAAGATGTGGTTGTATTTCCAAGTTTGATATGGTGCCTTCTGCTACCATTATCAAGTTGAGCTTGACAAATTCTTGATGGAATTCGGGCCTCAAGCTGTGCAGATAGTCCCCGTCGGAGCTGGGGTTCCGACTCAGGGCATCGGCCACTACGTTTGCTTTCCCTGGATGGTAATGGATACCAACATCGTAATCCTTTACCAATTCTAACCAGCGGCGTTGCCGTAAATTTAGTTCTGGCTGCGTAAAAATGTACTTGAGGCTTTTGTGATCCGTATATATCTCACATCGATTCCCAAGTAGAAAATGCCTCCATTCCTTGAGTGCATGAATAACTGCTGCCATTTCTAAATCATGAGTGGGATAATTTTCCTCGTATTTGCGAAGTTGCCTTGAAGCGTAGGCGACAACCTTGCCTTCTTGCATCAACACGCATCCGAGACCCTTTCTGGATGCGTCACAAAATACTTCAAAATTCTTGTGTATATCGGGTACAATTAATATTGGTGCTGTTGTTAATTTCCGCTTTAGCTCTTGGAAACTTTTCTCGCAGGCTTCTGTCCATTCAAACTTCTTATCTTTCTTGAGTAACTGTGTCATAGGCTTGGATATGGTGGAAAATCCTTCAATAAATCTGCGGTAATACCCTGCCATTCCCAAGAAACTTCGTATGTCTGTTACGCTGGCTGGTGACTTCCAGTCAAGTACGGCCTTGACTTTCTCTGGGTCCACTGCTATACCGTCTTGAGTCAGCACGTGGCCTAGAAAACCTACTTGTCTTAGCCAAAATTCGCACTTGCTGAACTTGGCATACAATTGGTGTTTCCTTAGCTCTCCTAGTACAATCCTGAGATGTTCTGCGTGCTCTTCTGGTGTTTTGGAGTATACCAGAATATCGTCGATGAATACTACGACGAATTTGTCCATAAACTTCATAAATACTTTGTTCATGAGGTGAACAAAATATGCCGGGGCGTTAGTTAACCCAAATGGCATCACTGTGAACTCGTACAGTCCATATCTGGAGGTGAAGGCTGTTTTGGGGATATCTTCCATTCATACCTTCAATTGATGGTATCCTGACCTTAAGTCAATTTTTGAGAATACCTTGGCCTGAGCAAGTTGATCAAACAAATCGTTTATCCTTGGCATCGGGTATTTGTTTTTGACTGTGACCATGTTAAGTGCTCGATAGTCGATACACAATCTCAGCGTTCCATCCTTCTTCTTGGCAAATAAAATTGGTGATCCCCAAGGTGAGGAGCTGGCCCGAATGTATCCTTTATCCAGTAATTCCTTTATCTGCTTCTTCAATTCGATCAACTCGGATGGTGCCATTCTGTATGGTTTCTTGTATATGGGGGTGGTTCCTGGTGCTAGTTCAATGCGGAATTCTATTTCTCGATCTGGTGGCATGCCTGGCAGCTCTTCAGGGAATACATCTGGAAATTCACACACTACTGGAACCTTGTTTAGCTCAGAAACGTCCACCTTATTTAATCTCGGTTGCCGGGGTCTTTTTCCTTCCTTGGCTGATACTCTTATTGTCTTCCCTTGGTGGTGTGTGAGAATCACGGTCCTGTTGAAACAGTCTATAAAACCTTTATTGGTGGTTAGCCAATCCATCCCTAGGATGACATCCAGTCCTTTATTTTCCAATACAATAAGATTTGCGTAAAACTCCAATCCTTCAAACTCAATGACCACATTCTGACAGTAATTCTGTGAAACTTGCTGAATCCCGGGGGACTTGATTATTATGGATTTCTCCAAAGGAAGCATCGAAAAACTATTTTGCAAAGCAAAACTTTTCGAGATGAAAGAGTGAGAAGCTCCAGAATCAAACAAAACCATTGCAGGTATTGTGTTGACAGGAAACGTACCGAGTACGATATCCGAAGCATTTTGTGCCTCCTCTTTGGTTACGTGGTTCAGATGACCCTTCCTGTGGTTATTGTTGGGATTGAAATTGTTTCGTTTGGGCGCTGAATTATTGCCGCCGTTGTTCGGCTTTGGGGTTGAGTTCCTTGGCTTGGGGCACTGTTTGGCATAATGCCCTTCTTCTCCACAAGCGTAACAAGTAACGCCGGGGCGATAGGTGAATTCCTTGTCCCTTGCATGAAAATTCTTGATTGGGCGTGAGACATTGGATGAGAATTTGGGTGTCCCACCCTTTTTAAAATCTATCTTGCTTCGGTGATTGCGAGAGTGATTAGTCTGGTCCCTTTTTCGCTTGCGGATATCTTCCAGACTGCGTCTCTCATTTTCCAGAGTAATGGCCTTGTCCACCAGCGTTTTAAAATCAGGAAAAGTGTGCACGACCAGTTGGCATTTAAGTGCGGGTGCCAGACCGTCAAGGAATTTCTCCATCTTCTTGATTTCAGTCATACGCTCCTCATTGGCGTAGCGGGATAATAGGGTAAATTGACTGTTGTAATCTGACACTGTCATGTTCCTTTGTTTGAGGTCATCAAATTCTCTCTTCTTGATTTTCATAATACTCTTAGGAATGTGTGCACCACGGAAACCTTCCTTGAAATCATCCCAGGTTATGTCATTTTCGTTGGGATGCATGTGCAGAAAATTCTCCCACCACGATGCGGCTGCTCCTGTGAGATAGTGTGGAGCATATAGTACTTTCTCGAGATCTGAACACTTTGCAATAATTAATTTCCTCTCCATATCTCGAAGCCAGTCCTCGGCTTCAAGAGGCTTGTCAGTGTGAGAAAATGTTTGAGGACGTGTCTTCTGTAGCTCAGATAACTTGGAATGTTGCTGATACTGTCCATGATGACTCCCCATGTTGATGACTTGGTTCATCATCTCACGATGTTGTTGCTGACTTTGTTCATAAAGGCGGCACATTTGTGAAAGTGCCGATTCATTGCCCGGTTGGCTTGACTGTCCCTGAGTGAACTCGTTGCTGGGTTGTGCATCATAATTTTCCTCTGATGGAATTGGCATGGAGCGAGTCCAAGGACGAGACATTTTTCACTCTGGGGATATATTTTGTAAAACCCATAAGAAAAGCGGAAAGAGTCGCAAAAACAAATCCATAAAATGCATAAAGCTGGCAGATATTATTAAATACCCAAGCTTACTTAAGAAAAACAAATCGACTTGCGCACGGAGAAGGACTGCTCATTACATATCTTACACGCGGGCAGTAATTATACAGTACATCACTCAGGATATGCGTACATAATCCTGACATGTTATTAAGGCTAGTGCACTTCTCCAGATCCTACATGATGCGCAAACAGGCTACTTCTCACAGCCTATGCACATATCTTACAAGCGGTACACTACACGGCAGCTAAGCGTACTCAGGCAGAGATGTTGACGATCTCCCTTGCCCTGCCGAGGGCGAGGCGTAGCGAGGTTGGGGACTCGACCTCCTCCTCGCTAATGGGCTCCATACGTGTAGTGTTGCGCAGAGTGGACGGAGCGATTGCCAGGGGCGGAGCAACACGTACAGGAGTGGGCGCGAAGGTTGGTGTAGTGCGCGCTGGAGTGGGTGCAATGACTTGGTTAAATTCTTCGGTAGAAGGCAGGCGACGAGTAGGCGTAAAAGATGCTGATGACGAGACAAAAGTCGGTGGCGGAGCGATGGGTAGGAGCTCCCTCCTGTTGGCAGCACAGCCATGGACTGAGTCCATGCGGGTAGCTACGAAGTCGTCCACCAGGTTGTCGAAGGCTGCCTCCAGGGCCCGGAGATACTCAATGAGCATCTCAAAAGCCTCGTCTCGTTCTCCTCTGGGGCAGGAGTATGCGTAGTGACAGGTGTAAGGCACATGGCACGGAAGATAACGGTAACGACGAGTCTTCATCACGGGAAGGACATCCCTGAGACGAGCTATCGCCTCGCGGGCTGCCATCTGCATAGCATGCCTCTCCGTAGGCATGGCTCTTC
>NW_021276201.1:0-1320 GCF_002162155.2 Triticum dicoccoides | reverse complement strand
GAACCGTATCAGTGCATCGAACCATCAGGCAAGCAACCAACCATTTGATCATATCGATACAATCCCATGTTCTCGCTCCTGCTCTCTTTTACTGCATTAAGACAACGCGTTTCAAACTGCTGTGTGCTACGGTAGTTGAACCCATTTCCTCTGCATGACCTGTCATTGCCACAGTAACTAGATGAAACCCACTAGCATGTGTAGGAGTTGTTTGAGCCATATGTATGTGTTGTTCCTACCTTGCTATGCCTGCTATGCTTAGAGTCGTGTCAGGTCTGGCTCATCTGGGTGATGGGCTAGAGTGAAATGTTTATCTCGGTAATGAGAGTGGTGTGGTGAACACGATTTGGTAAAGGTATCGATGAGAGGCCATGTAGGAGTACATGGTGGGTTGTTTCATTGAAGCCGACCTTAGGCACTGAGATCTGTATGCGTGATTTAAGATACAGCTACTACCATGCATTGGGCCCTGAAATATGACCCCGCTCGACTTCTTATTCACCCTAGCTCTCTGTCCAGGAGTTGCAAGTAGTTTCTGGTGTTTGTAGCCTACTGGAGGCCGTGGACAACGCTGACCGTAGGGGTGGGCTGTGATGCGGTAGGTACGTGGCACGGTGTACCGAATACCCGTTAGGTATCTCGGGAACCCTGTTCACATCGTTCGGGGCCGTATGGGAAACCTCGGCCGGACTCCCTGCGGATGGAACCTGAATAGGCGATAAACCTGGACTAGAGGCTTAAGTGTTCAGGTAGGTCGTGGTCTACACCCACGTCGGCTTTCGCTTGAAGTCTGCCGAGCACATGTCGTGTGCAGATGCTAAGTGGTGGAAACATGTATGAAGAAGTACACCCCTGCAGGGTTACCATAATCTATTCGAATAGCCGTGTCCGCGGTAAAGGACTACTTGGTTGCCTATACAGTTCATAGACAAGTAAATGGAAACTGTTAAAAGCCTCAAGATAAGTGTGAGTGCCGAGGATGGCTCTTCCGTAGGAAGACGGAGGTGGATCCTCGGTAGTGTATTGAAGTGGTGAGTAGTGGACTCGTGTGCGCAAAACCATTTCAAGTTGGAGTATCGTAGGATAGTCTAGCCAAGAGTCAAAGCTGGCTTGCTGCAATAACTCCACCAACCCTTCTTGATAATATGCATGTATGTAGGATCTGATGTAAGTCTTGCTGAGTACCTTTGTACTCATGTTGCTATAATTTACATTTTTTACAGAAGACGCTGCAACCCCTTCTGATGGGTTCTACGTAGACGTTGACATCAACGAGTAGGCTAAAGACCCAGGTGGTGACCCTGAGCTTGTGAAGGACCA
>NW_021276200.1:6271-8591 GCF_002162155.2 Triticum dicoccoides | reverse complement strand
CATGTAAAAATCCTATGGGTATGTCTCCGTATAAAATGGTTTATGGAAAAGCATGTCACTTACCTCTCGAACTAGAACACAAGGCATATTGGGCTATTAAAGAACTCAATTATGATTTTAAACTTGCCGGTGAGAAGAGGCTATTTGATATTAGCTCACTTGATGAATGGAGAACCCAAGCCTATGAAAATGCCAAGTTGTTTAAAGAAAAAGTTAAAAGATCATGACAAAAGAATACAAAAGCGTGAGTTTAATGTAGGCGATTATGTATTGCTATACAACTCTCGTTTAAGATTTTTTGCAGGAAAACTTCTCTCTAAATGGGAAGGTCCTTACGTTATCGAGGAGGTCTATCGTTCCGGTGCCATAAAAATCAACAACTTCGAAGGCACAAATCCGAAGGTGGTGAACGGTCCGAGAATCAAATGGTATATCTCAGGTAATCCCATAAATGTTGAAACCAATGTTATTGAAACCATAACCCCGGAGGAATACATAAGGGACACTTTCCAAAACGTTTCAGACTCCGAAAAGGATAGGTATGTGGTACGGTAAGTAAGCCGACTCCAAAACAGTTTCTAAGGCAATATTTCTCCGTTTTAGAACATTTAGAAAAATAGAAAAATAAGTAGCAGTCTGGGAAGGACACGAGGGCTCCACGAGGGTGGAGGGCGCGCCCTACCCTACTGGGCGCGCCCCCTATCTCGTGGGCACCTCGTGCGCTTTTCGGAATCTGTTTTCGTACACGTTACGTATTTTGGTCGGTAAAAATTCATTATATAATCTCCCGGAGGTTTTGACTCCCGTATCACGCAAAAATCTCATGTCTTTGTTTCGAGCTGTTTTCTGTCAGGGTTGTCAAGGCCAGGCATTATGTCGTCTCCCTCCTCCTCCAACCATGAGGGCAACGATGCTTGGCTAATGAAGATAGAGCTGAAGAGAGAAGAACCCTTGGAGATCAACAAGGATGAAGGGATCAAGAAGGCCATGGAGGACCAAGTTCCGGCAACAGAAGACACCCTTCAACTTGATCACAATCTTGTCACCCCAACAGAGATCGAAGCTTTCAAGATGATTGAGGCCCTTTTTGGTTCAGCTTTTATCGACGGATTCCGCTGCCGCGCAGCAGAATCTAAACCAAAGGGCGAACCCAGCAGAATCCGATTCTAGAAATCCGTTGCCAAAATCTGATCCAAAAGTGGAAGCAGCCCAGGACGTGCTTGTCAAAATCTGATTCCGCTGCGGGCCAAAATCAGAAAAAGTTGTTTCAGCTGGTTTGTCAAATGACCTACATCTTTTTCACATCAGATTTTCCACAACTGTTTTTCCACAGCAGTTTTTTCACAGCTGCTTTTAGAAATCCACAGCCGAACCAAACAGGGCCTGAGTTAGCTCGTATACAAAATAAGTATCTCACACATGAAAATATTTTGTTGAAGGAGCATATCATCGCACTCAAGGGCATTGTCCGCAAGTTAGAAGATCTGCTACGCTCGATGTGCGACTATCCATCATCAACAACTCCACCTTCTTCACCAACAAAGGAGACATAATCACATGGGTATGGGCACTCCCCTTGGTAACTGCCAAGCTTGGGGGAGTGCCCCGGTATCGTATCACCATCACTTTTATATTTACCATTTTTCTTAGTTCGATCCTTTTGGTAATATCTTGATCTAGTATAATAAAAGTTCTTAGTATGATCTAGTCGTGAGTTTTGCTTTATAATTCCTCTATGTAATCGAGTCCATGAGCTATATAATAAAGATTAGTGTTGAGTCAAGGGCTTGATTTTTTTGCCATGATCTTAAGTGAATAAAAGAAAAAGAGAAAGAAATAAAAAGAAACAAAGAGATCATATGGATCTCATGGAGAGTAATGAGCTCACATAGAAAAAGTATGATGAATAAAAGTTGTTGAGAGTTGACAAACATAGTTTTGGTCATCGTTGCAATTAATAGGAAGTAATAAAGAAAGAGAGGTCTTTACATATAGATATACTATCTTGGACATCTTTTATGATTGTGAGCACTCATTAAAATATGACATGCTAAAAGAGTTGACGTTGGACAAGGAAAACAATGTAATAGGTTATGTTTTCTTACATCTGAGATAAATTATATTGTCATGGATCATCCAACATGGTTGAGCTTGCCTTTCCCCCTCGTGATAGCCAAATTCATCGCACCTAGTAGAGATACTACTTGTGCTTCAAAATACCTTTAAGCCAGTTTTGCCATGAGAGTCCACTATACCTATCTATGGATTGAGTAAGATCCTCTAAGTAAGTTGTCATCGGTGCAAGCAATAAAAATTGCTC
>NW_021276200.1:0-1218 GCF_002162155.2 Triticum dicoccoides | reverse complement strand
TATATATATATATATATATATATATATATATATTCCTTTTTTATACTCCCAGGGGTATGTACTCCCACCATTAGTTTTTTTATTATACCCAATTCCTCAAATGGTGGCCGAACAGATCTAACAACCAGCCCGCCAGAACTCCCCCATGCATGCGTAGCTAACAAGAGATTAGACTGAACCATGCAATTCAAGTTTGAATTAATTATTTATTGGCATCTGGACATGGGGTTATGTAAAAACGTCTACATACTTACTGATTGTTTCAAAGGAGTATATACATATCTGTTTTTTGAATGGAGTATATACTACTATTCTCATAGTATATACTACCGTATGTTTATGGTGGAGTATCCTTCGTATGAAACATGCAATATTGATCAGTATATATTGATATCTAATTTTTTTTTTCCTTTGCAAAGATGATAACTGATTGTTGGGAAGGAGTATATGGTTCTTTTCTCAAATGAGATATACTTCTCTTTAAAGGGGTATGTACTATATTTTAAAATGGTGCATGTGAGGTATATAATACCACCTATTTTTTAAAGTAGTATATACAGATTTTTTGGTGGTATATATTAAACATCCAAATTAGTATGTACATCTTTAATGAATGGGTATGTATGTACTGATTTTTCATAGGTAGTATATACTGCATTTTCTTCGCATATACTTTTTTATTTAAGTGGTATGTGCCAAGCATCCAAAAACGAGGCATCATTATTTAGTATGTTTTTTTTGCAGCGAACATTATTTATTATGTGAAAGAGGCATCATTGACGTACATTAAGAGTATGTACCTACTTGTTTCCTTATGGACTTTATACTTGAAATTTTTGGCATGAAGTATATCTTGTACAGATCAAAGGAGTATATAAGCTACCCAAAAAGAAGCACGTGCTATCCATAAGAAAGTATATACATGTTGGATAGTTGGATGCAGATTGATTTACGTATTCCGCACCCTGACAACACGTTCGCGCATGTTGGGTCCGCAGAAGACTAGTGCAAAGAAAGCTCGACTATGCCACATCCATGTCCAATTGGATCTATGGCCACACCATGGATGAAGTAACTTGACTGTGAGCGACCAAAACGCTAACTACGATGGAGTTGTCTGTTGTCACGGAAAACGTTGTCAACCCGTCGCCGGATGCATTAGTCTACATCGTCGAGCCATCGCGACGCATCACATCTGCATGCATGCATGGTCGAGCC
>NW_021276199.1:0-1272 GCF_002162155.2 Triticum dicoccoides | reverse complement strand
AACTCGAAACTGACAAGACATTGGATCACATCGTTCTGTAACCGTGGTAGAACTTCTGGATTGATTACCTTCTGAGAGATTGCATTGAGGAATGCACATAGCTTCACAATGGCTACTCGAACATTTTCCGGCAGGAGCCCCCTCAAAGCAATCGGAAGCAATTGCGTCATAATCACGTGGCAGTCGTGAGACTTCAGGTTTTGGAACTTTTTCTCCGCCATGTTTATTATTCCCTTTATATTGGACGAGAATCCAGACGGGACCTTCATACTGCTCAGGCATTCAAAAAAGATGACCTTCTCTTCTTTGGTCAGAGCGTAGCTGGCACGACCTTGAAACCATTCCGGATGCCGGTCATCAGGGTCTTTCAAACGTTGCTGGTCCTGTCGTGCTTCCTTTGTATCATTTGTCTTCCCATACACGCCCAAGAAGCTTAGGAGGTTCACGCAAATATTCTTCGTAACGTCATCACGTCGATTGCAGAGCGGACATCTAGGACTTTCCAATATTCTAGCTCCCAGAATATAGATTTCTTCTTCCACATGGCTGCGTGCCCGTCAGCTCCCTTCGGAACTGATTGTCCGCCAGGACCCTTTCCAAAGATGACTTTCAAATCCTTGACCATATCAAATACCTCAGCACCAGTGCGTTCCGCAGGCTTCGGCCGGTGATCTGCCTTGCCGTTGTAATGCTTGCCTTTCTTTCTTACTGGATGAATTTTCGGAAGAAATCGACGATACCCAAGGTACACGTTCTTCTTACAATTTGGCAAATGTACACTTTCAGTCTCATGTAAGCAGTGCGTGCATGCATTGTATCCCTTATTTGACAGTCCCGAAAGGTTACTAAGAGCAGGCCAATCGTTGATGGTTACGAAAAGCAACGCTCGTAGGTCAAATTCCTCTTGTTTGTGCTCATCCCACACACGGACACCACCCCACAGCTGTAAAAGTTCATCAACTAATGGCCTTAGGTACACATCGATGTCGTTGCCGGGTTGCTTCGGACCTTGGATGAGCACTGGCATCATAATGAACTTCCGCTTCATGCACAACCAAGGAGGAAGGTTGTAGATGCATAGAGTCACGGGCCAGGTGCTATGGCTGGAGCTCTGCTCGCCAAAAGGATTCATGCCATCCATACTTAGAGCAAATCTTATGTTCCTTGCGTCAGCTGCAAAATCTTTGAACCATCTGTCGATCTTTCTCCATTGCGTTCCATCTGCGGTGTGTCTCAACTCCCCGTCCGACTTACGGTCCTCTTTGTGCCATC
>NW_021276198.1:0-1232 GCF_002162155.2 Triticum dicoccoides | reverse complement strand
GTCTTCGACTCGAGTACCCCGCCTTCTTCCCGGAGGAACCCAAATCTCGGGACGAGATTCTTTTGAGTGGGGGTGAGTTGTCACAACCTAGCTAGTCATGCATTAGAGTGTTGCATCATGTTTACTCTTTCATCAGAAACTTGAAATGGGGATGACAGAACCCCCAGTCCCCTCTGAAACCAACTAGGGTTACTAAAATAATTTTTCAATGAACCTGAAATGCCCTTCTAAAATGCCCATCATTTTTGTCTTGGTTCAGAACCTCTGCCAAAAATGGTGCACATTTTCCTAGGCCATCCTAGGGTTTTTGAATTAAATCATAAATATTTGAATTTGGGCATTTAAAATAATATAAAATATTTAAATGCTCAAATATCTCCAAACTAAAATGTTTCATGTTGGAAATAATCCAACTATGGGCCAGGAATAGTTTGGTGATTTTTGAGCTTGCCTAGGTATTTTATTTAATTCAACAAAGTTGCAGATATATTAAATAAAACAGAAACAGAAATAAAAAGGGGGAAAACTTACCTGGGCTCCTCCACTGTGCGGCCCAGCCCACCACTGCAGCTCTCCGTCGTCTTGCTCCCCTCGCCCCGAAGCTGCTGCGTGCTCGCGCGCGCACGGCCGCGCGGCCACCTCCTGCTTGCCGACGCGCTCCTGGCCGCGTGGACGACTCCCGCAGGCCGTCCCGATCCCCCCTGCTCTCTCTCACTCTCCCCCGGCTCTCCCCTCCTCTCCCTCGCTCTCTCTCTCACACGGCCGAACACCACCGTCGCCGCCGTCCGCCATAGCAGCCATCTCCGGCCACCCCTCGCTCCCCCGACTAGCTCAGGAGCTCCGCCTCGACTCCCTCTTCCTCCCCACCGCTCCACAGCTCCCCGGAAGCCCTGCATCACCGCCACGTCGCCGTTCCCCTCTTCGGGCTCCGACCACCGTCGCCGTCGAATTCGCCGTCTCCAGCGCGTCCCCGAGCCCGCTTCGACGCCCACTGCAACCGCGGTGAGCTACGCCACCGTTTCCCCCTCTCCTTCCCCTCGTTCCCTCACCGTAGCCACCTCCCCACCACGGCCGAACCTCCGCCGTCGCCGAGCTCGCCGTCGACGCAGCTCCGGTGACCATTTGGTCACCCCGGCGAGTCCAACGAGTTCGCAAGACCCCGTAGAGCATCCCTAGCGCCTCGCTTTGCTCGACTTCGAGCTCCAGCACCGTTCCCGTGCACGACCGAACCC
>NW_021276197.1:0-2185 GCF_002162155.2 Triticum dicoccoides | reverse complement strand
GCAACGCTGGTGTACATGTGTGCTGGTGTGTGTTGTGTGTTGGGTGTGCGCGAGTGCGTCCTTCTGTGCATGCCGCTGCGTAGTGGTGAATTGTGCGCAAGTGCGTCCTTCACACGGAAGAAGTGTGTCTTCAATGCGCCCTCAATTTACTAGCATGCGGGGTGCTACCCCGAGTGGTTTCAACTTTTTACTTCACCGCGTGTCAGATGGGCCTCTAGTTTACTTATTTTCACCCACTGCCACATGGGCCAGCACACGAAGATACATAACACGAGCTGACAAGGCAGCATGTGGACTGGTTGACCGGTCAACTAAACAATATACGGAGCTATACACTGACACATTGAGCGTATAATCCGTTGGTATAGAGTGTTCGAGTGAGAGGGAAGGCCCGTGAGAGATAGCGGAGAGAGAGAGAGAGAGAGAGAGAGAGAGAGAAAGAGCTACTCCCTCCGTTCGATAATGTAGTTCCAACATTTTTTTAGAAGTCAAACTTTTGAAACTTTGACCAAGTTTATAAAGAAATTACTTATATCTACAATACCAAAGATAAATGATAGTATGAAGTAAGTGCATGTTGTGATGAATCTAATGATCGTTCCAGATGTAAATGTTTTCTCCACATATACCTAGTCAAACTTTTCTGAGGTTTGACTTTTCAAAACATCCATATGCTTATGGACGTGAGTGAAATAGAGAGAGTGAGTGAAATAGAAAGAGTGAGTGAAAAAAGTGTGTGTGCGTGTGTGAAAGAGACATGGACAACACTCGATAAAAGTCGAGAAAAACGTGTGTGTCTTATCCAAACATATCACACATGCATCTTCGACAACGAAAGCAAGGTGAGGAGATAGTGTGTGGCTGTTTGCAACCGAGAGAGCAAGACCCCTAGCTTGTGGCCAAGAGGGGTCTGAAAAACAAGGGAGAGAGGTCGAGAGAGACGTACGGAGAAAATGCAGACATGGGGAGGAGAGAGTGTATGTTTGTCATAGAGAGATCCCCTGGAGATCCTGATGGGACTACATGGGTGGGAGATCGAGTGACAAGGTGTGTGCGTGATAGAATATACCCCGAGAGATATCGAGATAGACGTATGGATGGAAGGAGACAATACGTGTGTTCCTGATGGATGTTGAGAGATAATAATACTTCTGGGGGGGGTGCTTGCGCCTATGATGGAGTAAGGGATTATGGTCCCCGATGAATAGTATAGAGGAAGAACAGCCTCGCTAGAGGTGTTCTTGAGCTAGTGTGGTGTCCTACTTAGGTGGGTTTGATCGTCTCTAGATCAGATGAGAACTCTCCCCCTCTGCAGTGGTGGCTATCTCTATTTATAGAGGCCCTGGTCTCCTTCCCAAATATTGAGCGGGAAGGGAGCCAACAACGGCCATTTTGAAGGGGAACATCTAGTACAAGTTATCCTGACTAAAGTTGGTCTTCGACTGCCAAAGGCACTGACGATGACGCCGTCTTGGGCTCCACGGTGACCTCCGGCCTGCTGCTCTGCTAGTCTTGGTCTCGTTGCACCGAAATGGTAACCTTTGCTTGATGCCTCGGTACTCCACGCCTGCGCTTGCCCCCTTGGCACCAAAGAGGGAACGAGAACACTGCGCAGGCTGCCGCCTGCCTGGCACCCGGCTCGTCTCGATCGTCATGGCTTGCGTCATGGGCACCTCGCGAGGTACTCCTGCCTTGATATCTCCGCCTCCTCGCGAGCCTGCCTGGTGAGGCCGTTCCTGAGGAAGCCTTGCGTCATCCACCCCGCGAGGCTTGGCCCCTCGCGAGGGTCTTGAGCTTGAGTTGATGAAGATGGGCCGTACTGGGCCACCCCTTGAGCCACGCCGCAGGTCACAGGTAGGCAGGTCTGGGGAACTCTGTTCCCAGAACACCAACAGTAGCCCCCGGGCCCAAGGCGCGCTCGTACATGGCTTAGCAGTGAAGCGAAAGGGCAGGTGCGGAGTGCCGCGAGCCCCAACAGCCTGCGGCCTTGGTCATCGCATGGCGGTTGATTGGACATGGGCGTCTCCACTTCCCCACGCTGCATCAGCAACTGCCTGACTAACAAAAGGCTGGCCTGGGTTAGGCTTACCTTCATTGCTCTCATTCGCCTTGCTCCAGATCCCCTTTCTTGCTCTTGCTCTCCTGCTTCCGAAATTCCCAGATCTGTCTCATCCTTTCTCTTCCA
>NW_021276196.1:0-1296 GCF_002162155.2 Triticum dicoccoides | reverse complement strand
TTACCCGGCCACGTGCCTACCGCATCACAGCCCACCCCTACGGTCAGCGCTGTCCACGGCCTCCAGCATACTACAAACACCAGAAACTACTTGCAACTCCTGGACAGAGGACAAGGGTGATTAAGAAGCCGAGAGGGTCCATTGGTTTCGGGCCCAATGCGTGGTAGTAGCTGAATCATGGATCACAAACACAGAACTCAGTTCCTGAGGACGGCTGCAATGAGACAACCCACCATGTACTCCTACATGGCCTCTCACCGCTACCTTTACCAAATCGTGTTCACACACTTAGCTCACACACAGTAGGACATGTTCACACACCTCTGATTCATCCCCGATGAATCAGACCTGACTCAACTCTAAGCAGTAGCAGGCATGACAAACAAACATAAATGAGTAGGCACATCAAGGCTCAAACAACTCCTACTCATGCTAGTGGGTTTCATCTATTTACTGTGGAATGACAGGTCATGCAGAGGATAAAGGGGTTCAGCTACCGCAGCAAGTAACAGATGAATCGATGTTGTCCTAATGCAATAAAAGAGAGCAGGAGCGAGAGAGTGGGATTGTATCGGAATGAACAAGGGGGTTTTGCTTGCCTGGCACTTCTGAAGATAACATTGAGTCTTCATCAGTGTCAACGATCACATCATCGGTATCACGTCTATCAAGAGGGGACAAATACCGGCAACACAGAAGGGAACACAATCAATGCAATGCACAATATGATGCATGATCATGACATGGCAAAATGAATGTGTGTTGGGCTAATGCAACTAAAACCAGATTAAATGGAGTTGGTTTGAATCCAAGATTCAAATTCAAACTCCATATGTGGATATTCAAATGCCATTTAATTGATTTGTGCTAAACAGCAGCTATAAGTTGTTCTAACATGCATGAAAATGGTACAGATGGATTCCTTGAATTTTTCTGATAATTTTTCATATATAAATTATTTAATTTGGAGTTACGGTTAATTTTCTATGATTTTTAGAAGTTTTGGTTATTATCTGAAATTTATAAATCATTTTTGATTTATTTTAATTCCAGAAACAAATACTGCGTCAGCATGACGTATTAGTGACGTCAGCAGGTCAACGTGGCTGGTCCAGGTCAAACCTGGCCAGTGGGTCCCATCCGTCAGTGACTAACCTAACTAATCTAATTTAGTTAGTGGCCTGGGGCCCATTGTCAGTGTCTATTAAACTAACTAATATTTAGTTAACACTAATCCTAGCCTAATTAGCCGGGCGGGCCCGCAGGTCAGTGAGAGAGAGGGGGGGTCAAACCGGG
>NW_021276195.1:0-1010 GCF_002162155.2 Triticum dicoccoides | reverse complement strand
TTGAATTGAGGAATGTTGGAAGCCTCAAAACCCTAAATAAAAGAGGGGCAAAAACCCTGGAAATCTCATTCATTGCTCCAAAGTGCTCCTCTTAAATGTTTGATAATTTTTGGTAAGGGTTCTGGTCCCAACCAAAATATTGAACATTTTTAAGGATTTATTCTTGGGACTTTGAATTTAAATCTTTAGCTATTTGAATTTGAATTATATTCATATAATTAGAATATAATTTAAATACCCCTGAAATATTTTATAAGCTTTTGGAAAAGTCCATCTAGCATTATAAAATATTCAGAGGAGTTTTTGGCATTGTTTGAATTATTTTTAAAATTCAAAACAGTGGCAAAATAATTTAAATAAAACAAAAACAGAATAAAAACGGAAATAAAAAGAGAGAGAGAGACTACCTGGGCCACTTACCTGTAGCCGGCCCAGCTGGCCAGCTCCTCCCGCTGGCCCAGCCCACCGCCACCTCCCTCCCCTGTCGCCTTCCTCCTCTGCCAGGAGGACGGGCACGCGCCCGGCGCGCGCGGCCACGCGCCCCGGCCACCTCCTCCCTGCCTGGCTGCCTCCTCCTCCCCTGGTCGCCTCCCGTGACGCCACGCAGCCCCTGGCTCCCTCTCTCACTCTCCTCGCTCTTTCCCTCCGTCCCTATCCTCCTCTGTTTCTCTCTCCCTCTCGTGCCGAGCGCAGCCGTCGCCTCCGACGCTGTTCGCCGCGGCCACCGGCCACCCCTCGCCTCGCCGATGCCTCCAGAAGAACCGCCGCACTTTCTTCTTCGTCTCCACCAACTCACGTGACGCCGGGAGCCCTGCATCGCCGCCCACGTCGCCGTTCCCCTCCTCGGCCACCGGAACTCGCCGCCGTTCGATTCGCCGCCGACAGGACGTCCCCGAGCCCACTTAGCGTCTCGTCCGACTCCCCGTGAGTTCCTCTTCTCTTCCCCTCAATCCCCGCACCTGACTTCGTCCCCTAGCCCCCTTCTTCCACCACGGCCGAAGCTCGCCGCC
>NW_021276194.1:0-984 GCF_002162155.2 Triticum dicoccoides | reverse complement strand
AATCTTTAGCTATTTGAATTTGAATTATATTCATATAATTAGAATATAATTTAAATACCCCTGAAATATTTTATAAGCTTTTGGAAAAGTCCATCTAGCATTATAAAATATTCAGAGGAGTTTTTGGCATTGTTTGAATTATTTTTAAAATTCAAAACAGTGGCAAAATAATTTAAATAAAACAAAAACAGAATAAAAACGGAAATAAAAAGAGAGAGAGAGACTACCTGGGCCACTTACCTGTAGCCGGCCCAGCTGGCCAGCTCCTCCCGCTGGCCCAGCCCACCGCCGCCTCCCTCCCCTGTCGCCTTCCTCCTCTGCCAGGAGGACGGGCACGCGCCCGGCGCGCGCGGCCACGCGCCCCGGCCACCTCCTCCCTGCCTGGCTGCCTCCTCCTCCCCTGGTCGCCTCCCGTGACGCCACGCAGCCCCTGGCTCCCTCTCTCACTCTCCTCGCTCTTTCCCTCCGTCCCTATCCTCCTCTGTTTCTCTCTCCCTCTCGTGCCGAGCGCAGCCGTCGCCTCCGACGCTGTTCGCCGCGGCCACCGGCCACCCCTCGCCACGCCGATGCCTCCAGAAGAACCGCCGCACTTTCTTCTTCGTCTCCACCAACTCACGTGACGCCGGGAGCCCTGCATCGCCGCCCACGTCGCCGTTCCCCTCCTCGGCCACCGGAACTCGCCGCCGTTCGATTCGCCGCCGACAGGACGTCCCCGAGCCCACTTAGCGTCTCGTCCGACTCCCCGTGAGTTCCTCTTCTCTTCCCCTCAATCCCCGCACCTGACTTCGTCCCCTAGCCCCCTTCTTCCACCACGGCCGAAGCTCGCCGCCGCCGTGCCTCGTCGCCATCGTGGCCAGAGCCACTGGAGCTCCCACCTGAGTGCACCATCGTGCTCAGACCGTCTCCACAAGCTCGTAGCACGCCCCAGCTCGCCTTCCCGTGCCCCCTAGCTCTCGCTCGCGTCTCGCCCGAACTCCGGCCGCC
>NW_021276193.1:0-2115 GCF_002162155.2 Triticum dicoccoides | reverse complement strand
GTGTAGTAGGGGTCGTCGTCGACGGTGGCGTCTGGCTCCTGGACTCCAGCATCTGGTTGCGACAACCAGAAAGAAAGGAAAGGGGGAAAAAGGGGGGAGAAAGCAACCGTGAGTACTCATCCAAAGTACTCGCAAGCAAGGAACTACACTACATATGCATGGGTATATGTGTAAGGAGGCCATATCAGTGGACTGAACTGCAGAATGTCAGAATAAGAGGGGGATAGCTAGTCCTATCGAAGACTACGCTTCTGGCAGCCTCCGTCTTGCAGCATGTAAAAGAGAGTAGACTGAAGTCCTCCAAGTAGCATCTCCAAGTAGCATCGCATAGCATAATCCTACCCGGCGATCCCCTCCTCGTATCCCTGAGAGAGAGCGACCACCGGTTGTATCTGGCACTTGGAAGGGTGTGTTTTATTAAGTATCCGGTTCTAGTTGTCATAAGGTCAAGGTACAACTCCAAGTCGTCCTGTTACCGAAGATCACGGCTATTCGAATAGATTAACTTCCCTGCAGGGGTGCACCACATAACCCAACACGCTCGATCCCATTTGGCCGGACACACTTTCCTGGGTCATACCCGGCCGCGGAAGATCAACACGTCGCAGCCCCACCTAGGCAAAACAGAGAGGCCAGCACGCCGGTCTAAACCTAAGCACACAGGGGTCTGGGCCCATCGCCCATAGCACACCTGCACGTTGCGTACGCGGCCGAAAGCAGAACTAGCCCCCCTAATACAAGAGCAGGCTTACGTTCCAATCCGGCGCGCGCCGCTCCGTCGCTGACGTCTGAAGTGCTTCGGCTGATACCACGACGTCGGGATACCCATAACTACTCCCACGTAGATGGTTAGTGCGTATAGGCTCGTAGCCGACTCAGATCAAATACCAAGATCTCGTTAAGCGTGTTAAGTATCCGCGAACGCCGAACAGGGCCGGGCCCACCTGTCTCCTAGGTGGTCTCAACTTGCCCTGTCGCTCCGCCACAAAGTAACAGTCGAGGGCCGTCGGGAACCCAGGCCCACCTCTACCGGGATGGAGCCACCTGTCCTTTCAGCCCCCTCGTCAGAATCACTTGCGGGTACTCAAAGAGCTGACCCGACTTTAGTCACCATCTGTATAGTATGTATGTATGTATAGTATATACCCGTGATCACCTCCCAAGTGATCACGGCCCGATAGTATAGCAAGGCAGACTGACAAGAATGTAGGGCCAATGATGATAAACTAGCATCCTATACTAAGCATTTAGGATTGCAGGTAAGGTATCAACAGATGTAGCGACAATGTCAGGCTATGCATCAGAATAGGATTAACGAAAGCAGTAACATGCTACACTACTCTAATGCAAGCAGTATAGAGAAGAATAGGCGATATCTGGTGATCAAGGGGGGGGGGCTTGCCTGGTTGCTCTGGCAAGAGAGAGGGGTCGTCAACTCCGTAGTCGAACTGGTCAACAGCAGCGTCGGTCTCGTAGTCTACCGGAGAGAAGAGGGGGAAGAAATAATGAATACAGAGCAAACAAAGTATCACAAAATATAACAAGGCAATACGCGGTGTTCGGTGTGCCCTAACGCGGTAGTAGGTGATACCGGTGAAGGGGGAAAAACATCCGGGAAAGTATTCCCGGGGTTCCGTGTTTCCGGGCAAAGGAGCCGGAGGGGGAAAGTTGCGGGTTCGATAGGTTAGGGGGGTGTGGCGGACGAACGGACTGCGTATCCGGATTCGTCTCGTCGTTCTGAGCAACTTTGATGTACAAAGTTTTTACATCCGATCTACGGTTTATTTTATATTAATTTCCAAAGTATTTAATTCATTTTTAGAATTAACAGAATTAATTTAATTTAAAATTGCCATTATGATGTCAGCATGAGGTCAGCGTGGTGTCATCAGTCAACCAGTTAGTTGACTTAGCCAAACTGACAGGCAGGTCCCACATGTCATTGGCTGAAGACTAATTATCTGTTAACTTTTAATTAGCAGGTTTAATTAGAGTTAATTAGTTAACTAATTAGGGTTAGTTAAGTTAATTACTTCACTAATTAATTAATTAATTATTAATTAATTTTATTAAGTCATTTTTTTATTTCCTTTTTTTTCTTCTTCTCTTTTTTTT
>NW_021276192.1:0-1110 GCF_002162155.2 Triticum dicoccoides | reverse complement strand
ATTTTCTTTTCCCTTCTTGTGTTTAATGACATAAGGGAAAGTCTCAATGAATTCAACCCATTTAGCATGTCTACGATTCAGTTTAGCTTGACTTTTAATATGTTTCAAAGATTCATGATCAGAATGTATACCAAATTCTTTGGCCCATAAATAATGTTGCCATGTTTCTAAAGTCCGAACAAGAGCATATAATTCTTTACCATAAGTAGAATAATTCAGACTAGGCCCACTCAATTTTTCAGAAAAGTATGCAACAGGTTTGCCATCTTTTAATAACACACCTCCTAATCCAATTCCACTAGCATCACATTCAAGCTCAAAAGTCTTATTAAAATCAGGAAGTTGGAGTAAAGGAGCATGTGTCAACTTATCTTTCAATACCGTGAAGGCTTCTTCCTGTGCGGTACCCCAAAGAAAAGGCGCATCTTTCTTTGTAAGCTCATTGAGAGGTGCAGCAATGGTGCTGAAATCTCTCACAAAACGCCTATAGAATCCAGCGAGGCCAAGAAAACTCCTCACTTGTGTGACCGTTTTGGGCTGCGGCCAACTCTCAATAGCTTCAATCTTGGCTTTATCAACTTCAATTCCCTGTGGAGTAACAACATAGCCAAGAAAATATACTCGGTCGGTGCAAAAGGTGCACTTCCCAAGGTTACCAAACAAACGTGCGAGGACGCATTTTTCCGATTTGGTTTCGAGCTTTTCAGGTTGAAGTTTCCTGATAGAGGCAAAGGTGTCCCGTCTTTCGATGAGATGGTGGATTTCGCTTTGGTGGAAGTCGACTTTGACGATCCGACTACGAACGTGCGAGGACGTCGCGCCTTAGCAATCGCTAAACCAACTCCGAGAGGTTATTGACCACGCCGGAGCACGATCAACCTGACCACGAGGGTCTGTTTCCTGCGAGCAAACGAAGAACAAGCAAGAAACTAAGATTGCAATCTGGATATTGCGAATATAAGATGAAAGCTTTATTGATCAAGGTGGGGTTCTGTGACGCCTTTGTCTGGTCGTTGAACACAAACAAAGTACGCGAAGTTGCAGCTATGGCGAACTTTTAATCTAAACAAAACCCAAAGTCTAAACGATGCCCTAAGGGCTGTATATATG
>NW_021276191.1:0-1569 GCF_002162155.2 Triticum dicoccoides | reverse complement strand
AGCCTTACGACCATCAAGTAGTTCTTCCAAAGTCTACACTTTGTTTTCATACATGGATCCTCTCTCGGGTTTTATGGCCTTGAGCCATTTATCGGAATCCGGGCCCACCATCGCTTCTCCATAGCTCGTAGGTTCATTGTTGTCTAGCAACATGACTTCCAAGACAGGATTACGTACCACTCTGAAGTAGTACGCATCCTTGTCATCCCACGAGGTTTGGTAGTGACTCGATCCGAAGTTTCATGATCACTATCATAAGCTTCCACTTCAGTTGGTGTACGTGCCACAGGAACAACTTCCTGTGCCCTGCTACACACTTGTTGAAGTGACGGTTCAATAACCTCATCAAGTCTCCACCATCCTCCCACTCAACTTTTCGAGAGAAACCTTTCCTCGAAAAAGGACCCGATTCAAGAAACAATCCCTATTGCTTTCGGGTCTGAATTAGGAGGTATACTCAACTGTTTTTGGGTGTCCTATGAAGATGCATTTTATCTGCTTTGGGTTCGAGCTTATCAACCTGAAACCTTTTCACATAAGCGTCGCAGCCCCAAACTTTCAAGAAACGGCAACTTAGGTTTCTCCAAACCATAGTTCATACGGTGTCGTCTCAACGGAATTATGTGGTGCCCTATTTAAAGTGAATGTGGTTGTCTCTAATGCCTAACCCATGAACGATAGTGGTAACTCGATAAGAGACATCATGGTATGCACCATATCCAATAGGGTGCAACTATGACGTTTGGACACACCATCACACTATGATGTTCCAGGCTGTATCAGTTGTGAAACAATTTCCACAATGTCTTAATTCTGTGCCAAACTCGTGATTCAGATATTCATCTCTATGATCATATCATAGATCTTTTATCCTCTTGTCACGACGATCTTTCAACTTCACACTGAAATTACTTGAATCTTTCAATAATTCAGACTCGTGATTCATCAAGTAAATATACTCAACATCTACTCGAATCATCTGTGAAGTAAGAACATAACGATATTCACTGCATGCCTCAGCACTCATTGGACTGCACACATCAAAATGTGTTACTTCCAACAAGTTGCTATCTTGTTCCATCTTACTGAAAATGAGGCTTTTCAGTCATCTTGCCCATGTGGTATGATTTGCATGTCCCAAGTGATTCAAAATCAAGTGAGTCAAAACGATCCATTTGCATGGAGTTTCTTCATGCATATACACCAATAGACATGGTTCGCATGTCTCAAACTTTTCAAAAACGAGTGAGCCCAAAGATCCATCAATATGGAGCTTCTTCATGCGTTTTATACCGATATGACTTACGTGGCAGTGCCACAAGTAGGTGGTACTATCATTACTATCTTTTGGCATGAACATGTGTATCACTACGATCGAGATTTAATAAACCATTCATTTTAGGTGTAAGACCATTGAAGGTATTATTCAAATAAACAGAGTAACCATTATTCTCCTTAAATGAATAACCTTATTGCGATAGACGTAATCCAATCATGTCTATGCTCAACGCAAACACCAAATAACAATTATTTAGGTTTAACACCAATCTCTTTGGTAGAGGGAGCGTG
>NW_021276190.1:0-1401 GCF_002162155.2 Triticum dicoccoides | reverse complement strand
GGTTCAACTACCGTAGCACACAGCAGTTTGAAACGCGTTGTCTTAATGCAGTAAAAGAGAGCAGGAGCGAGAACATGGGATTGTATCGATATGATCAAATGGTTGGTTGCTTGCCTGATGGTTCGATGCACTGATACGGTTCTTCGTTAGGGTAATCACGGTACTCCTCGGAGGCAGAACCTGCCGCAAAGAACACCGATACACAACCATCACCAAACAATGTGCAACAATATGATGCATGCATGAAACATAGCAATATGAGTGTGTTGGGCTAATGCAACTAAAGACCAGAAGGGTTTGAACCAATTTGAATCAAAGATTCAAATTTCAAACTCAAACATGGCCCTTAAAAGTGTTTTTCCTTGTTCTGTATTAAACATCAGGTTAACTTGTTTAATCATGCATGAAAATAGTACAGATGGATAGATTGGATTCTGATCATTTTTCATATATAATTTGTCTGATTTGGAGTTACAGAATAAAAGTTATGAATTTTTAAAGTTTAAACTATATTCTGGAATTTCCTATATTAGATTAATTCCAGAAAATCAATTATTGCGTCAGCCTGACGTCAGTGTGACGTCAGCAGGTCAACGGGACACGTCCGGGTCAAACTTGATAGTGGGTCCCGCGTGTCAGTGTGATTAGATCAATTAAAGTTTAATTAAAACTAAACTTGTTTAATTAACAGGGCTGGGCCCCACCTGTCATTGACTCAGGGGAGTCAACCAGGGCCCACCCGTGGTCAAACCCGGGTCGGCTGCACCGGCGTTTAGCCGCCGGCGAGCCCGACGCGGCGGCGGAAGTGGTTTTGGCTGTTTCGGTCGCCAAATGGGTCGCGGAGACCACCGGAGTGGAGCTGAGGACGAGCCGCAGCTCTTGGTGGAGTCCGTTGGGGTCGGGGTGGCCGGAGTTGGCGCCGGCGACGACTTTGGCAGCCACCGGGGTTCGGCCGAAGACGAACTTGACGCTAGAGGGGTCGGTGAGGCGCGGGGAGTAGCTAGCTAGGTGCTACGTGACACGGTGAGCATGATGGACACCGTGGAGTGGTCGGAGGGTGACCGGGAGCACGTCGGCGACGAGCTCCACGGCGGTGGGTGCGGTTGAGCTCCGGGAGGTCGCTACATAGCTCGGGAGCAAGAAAAGGAGGGGGGGAAGATGGCTAAGCTCACAGTGAGTGCGACGAAGCCCTTGGTGCGGCCGGGGATGGACCGGAGCGACGGCGGCGTTGAAGGGGATCTCCGGCGACGGCGGTTCGGGCGAGGTCGTTGCGGTGGACTCGGGCGTTGCGAGCGCTCGGGGCTCGGCTTGCTCGATGGAGTGGACAGCGGCGGAGCTCCTGGACACGATGAGAGGACGCACGGGCGGCGGGGAGCACGGCTACGACGAAGGCACGGCGAT
>NW_021276189.1:0-836 GCF_002162155.2 Triticum dicoccoides | reverse complement strand
GGCCAAAACTGCGAGTCTTGAAGACCGACACGTAAACACACCCTGGGGATCGTTAATCGTGGAAATCACTCCGGGACCCCAAAACAGCGAGTAATAGTCCAGGAAGCGGGCTAGAATCGGCCCAAACTGCAAGTCTTGACGACCAACACGTAAGCACACCTTTGGGTTCGACAACCATGGAAATCACTTTGAGAGCACAAAACAGTGAGTAATAGTCCATGAAACAGGTTAGAATCGACAAAAACCGTGAGTGTTGAAGACCGACACATAAACGCACCCCGGGATTTGTTAATCGTGGAAATTACTCCGGGACCCCAAAACAGTGAGTAATAGTCCCCGAAACGGTCTAGAATCGGCCAAAACCGTGAGTGTTGTTGACCAACACGAAACGCACCCCGGGGTTCGTTGATCGTGGAAATCACTCGGCGACCCCAAAACACGAAACGGGCCAAAATCAGCCAACACTGTGAGTGTTGATGACCGACACATAAACGCACTCCGGGGTTCGTTAATCGTGGAAATCACTCCGGGACCCCAAAGCAGTGAGTAATAGTCCAAAAAATGGGCCAGAATCGGCCCAAACTGCGAGTCTTGACGACCAACACGTGAGCACACCTTTGGGTTCGACAACCATGGAAATCGATTTGGGACCACAAAACAATGAGTAATAGTCCATGAAACGGGCCAGAATCAACAAAAACCGCGAGTGTTGAAGACCGACACGTAAACGCACCCCGGGATTTGTTAATCATGGAAATCACTCCGGGACCCTAAAACATTGAGTAATAGTCCACGAAACGGGCTAGAATCGGCCCAAACTGCATGTCTTGACGACC
>NW_021276188.1:0-1084 GCF_002162155.2 Triticum dicoccoides | reverse complement strand
TATCATTTCCCATCAAAAGTATGTCATCTACATATAGTATGAGAAATGCTATAGAGCTCCCACTCACTTTCTTGTAAACACAGGCTTCTCCATAAGTCTGTGTAAACCCAAACGCTTTGATCATCTCATCAAAACGAATGTTCCAACTCCGAGATGCTTGCACCAGCCCATAAATCGAGCGTTGGAGCTTGCACACCTTGTCAGCATTTTTAGGATCGACAAAACCTTCCGGCTGCATCATATACAATTCTTCCTTAAGGAAACCATTAAGGAATGCCGTTTTGACGTCCATTTGCCAAATTTCATAATCATAAAATGCGGCAATTGCTAACATGATTCGGACGGACTTCAGCTTCGCTACCGGTGAGAAAGTCTCATCGTAGTCAACCCCTTGAACTTGTCGATAACCCTTAGCGACAAGCCGAGCTTTATAGATGGTCACATTACCATCCGTGTCTGTCTTCTTCTTAAAGATCCATTTATTTTCTATGGCTCGCCGTTCTACGGGCAAGTCAGTCAAAGTCCATACTTCGTTTTCATACATGGATCCTATGTCGGATTTCATGGCTTCTAGCCATTTGTCGGAATCCGGACCCGCCATCGCTTCTTCATAGTTCGAAGGTTCACCGTTGTCTAACAACATGATTTCCAAGACAGGGTTGCCGTACCACTCTGGTGCGGAACGTGTCCTCGTGGACCTTCGAATTTCAGTAGGAGCTTGATCAGAAGTATCTTGATCATTATCATTAACTTCCTCTCTAGTCGGTGCAGGCACCTCAGGAACATTTTCTTGAGTTGCGCCATTTTCCGGTTCAAGAGGTAATACTTCATCAAGCTCTACTTTCCTCCCACTTACTTCTTTCGAGAGAAACTCTTTCTCCAGAAAGGACCCATTCTTGGCAACAAAGATCTTGCCTTCGGATCTGAGGTAGAAGATATACCCAACAGTTTCTTTAGGGTATCCTATGAAGACGCATTTTTCCGATTTGGGTTCGAGCTTTTTAGGTTGAAGTTTCCTGACATAAGCATCGCATCCCCAAACTTTTAGAAATGACAGCTTAGGTTTCTTCCCAAACCATAATTC
>NW_021276187.1:0-2792 GCF_002162155.2 Triticum dicoccoides | reverse complement strand
AGAAAGGAGATGCATTAATGGAGGTGGTGTAGTTAGGTAGGAGTAATGAAGAGAGAGAAAGGTGGATAAAAGAGAAAGAGTAATGGGGGAGAAGTATTGAGGAAGAAGAAGAGTGAGAGTGGGAGCATGTGGGGGAGGTAGGGGAAAGGGAAGAGAGGAGGGGGAGGGGAGGCACGGGTGGGGAAAGGTGATGGGTTGGTGCGGGTTTGCAGTAGCGCGGGAAAAGAGAAACGCGCTGCTGCTAAATAATGAGCAGCAACGCACTTTGGGCAACGGCGCTACTGCTAACAGTGACAAATTTTTTTACCAATTTGAAATGTAGCAGCAGCGATCCCAGTAAAAGCGCGCTACTACTACATCCGTTGCAGTAGCGCGGTTCAGGCCACGGCGCTACTGCTAAATGGAGCTCGGTGAACACCGCCGGTAGATATTTGTAGCAGCGCGGTTTACACAGAGCGCGCTACTGCTAAAAACTTATCAGCAACGAGTTTCCAGCACACTCGCTACTACTAATTAGCAGCAGCGCTCCTTTTTGAGCCGCGCTGCTGCTAAGATTTTGTGTATAGACTTTTCCCTAGTAGTACCCTCATCGAAGAGATCAAAGAGCTTCTCTCCTCACATGATGAACTTACTGTGGTTTGAGCTAATCGAACCGCAAATTCTGCGGCAGATAAACTAGCTAGAAATGGCTGTCTGAATAAGTCATGGAAGACTTGGTTCGATATTCCACCGGATTATATTTGTGAAATTGTCGTAGCTGAGGCCACTTAGATAATAAAAGGCAGCAAGGTTGAATCGCAAAACACACACACACACACCGAGTTTTAGTGTGAGAAAACCAACAATGACAGTAGCTAGACGAAGTTACATCTCGTCCATCAGGCGATCCCGCCATGGAGCCGGCCAGCCACCCCGCGTTACTACTCGCCAACTTTAGTTGTTGACTCTTGAGCATACTTTCCTGATCTCTGCGCCTTGGTCGGCTCTGTTCTTGATCCCGATTTTTCCCATATTCTCCATGGCTCTTTCAAACTTCCTCTCCCACGCTCCTGCCCTGTTTGCGTTTTCTCTCACCTGCGTCATCGTTTCCGTCGAGTTGAGCACGGCGTCCGAGGTGAACAACACTTTCCTGTCGATCACGTTCTCGTAGTACTGCTTATCCAGGACATAGGGGGTCACATCGTCTTGGTTCACATTGGTGTCGTCGTTGCCGTTGCACTGGGTCCTGAGCTTGGCGGCAAATGCCGGGTCCATTTCAGAGAAGCGGCTGGAGAAGAACATGCAGCGGGCACGGCCGATTGTGTGCGCGCCGGAGAGCGTGACCATCTCGTCTGAGGTGAGCCCCTTGGCCGCGAAACTCGCCTGGAGCTCCGTGACATTGGAGAAGGGCCCGGGCAGCTGGTCGGTCTCGTTGGCGAAGGACTCGCGCCCGTCGTAGCGGCCACCCGGCATCCGGATGTTGATCCTGCGGTTGCTGAGGAAGTAGGACGCGTCGCGGGCGGCGAAGGCGACAATGTCGGCGCACGAGACCTTGCCGGGGCAGGCGGCCTCGATCGCCGCCTTGGCCGCGTCGATCACCTCGAACCCTCGCAGGCTGTTCTTGTTCGGAAGGCCTTCCCTCTCCGTGTCGCTGTTATTGGAGTTGGTCGTCGTGAGGAGGACGGAAGCATCGCACCCCTGAATATAACATTATGACATAAAGACCTCGTAAAGAACATGTTGATCTTCTTGAACGGCAATGCAGTTAGCTAATAAGCTAGAATAATCGACGAGCTGTGCTGGTACCCGAACGAAGCAGTCGTGGAAGAAGAGACGGATGAGCCCCGCACCAATGCCAGGGTACGCGGCCACGGCGTCCCTCACGGCACCCCTCACAATCCCTTCCGCTCTGGGGCAGTACGACCTCGACCACCTGTTGTCGTAGTAGCCGTGGCCGAGCCCTAACCCCGAGGGAGAACGCCCCCGCTGCCACGGAAGGCTTCTCGTCCTGGAGCCGCGAGAACAGAGCCACGGGTTGTAGGTGGGTAGCCTCAGCCAGCCGTTGAAGCAAATGCTGGCGCCCTCGCACGCCGCCGGCCCGGCGAGGAACGCGGCCAAGACGACGAGCGCTGCGAGCTTAGTCGCCATCTTCCTTTCGCACTAGCCACTAGAGAGATGATGATCGTTTCGTGTCGTGTGTTGTTTGCTCTGGCTGGGTTACGGATGACATATTTATAGGGTCGTCCCGGAACCGACGACGACGAAGGCATGCAATAGGCACGGCCGCGTTTCGTGGGCGACGCACGTTGAGATGGACGCGAATTTCCACCGGAGCGGGCGCGCGTACAGTCAGCTCAAGCGGCTGACCGGCGACGTTAGATGCCATGTCTCCTCCTGTCGTCGAGGGATCAAGTTGCTTACTGATTGCGCGTCGGCCGTCTGATCGGCCTCGAGATCTCGCGGTGCCGGTGTGCGTGGGAGGTTGACCGTTGAATGCTGCAAGGGATCAGTGCCTCCGCCTTGCTCTCCTCGCCGGCCGGACTTGTTCAATATTGAGTGGAAAACGTCAAGAACCATTCCATGCAGGCATGATGTGCTGAGAAAGTGCTGCTCTGGTATACATTAACTGCATATAGGTTTCCTTTGACAATCGCATGGAATGAATCACCTGCGAACCTGCGCTTGCAGAGTGCATGTCTCTTGCAACTTGAATTAGGCGAAACAAGCATAAAAAAGCTCGGATACTGCGTGATTAGCGATGACCTTATAGTGACCTAAAGAGTGGAGGGGAATTTTTGGTCTATGGGACATAT
>NW_021276186.1:0-1605 GCF_002162155.2 Triticum dicoccoides | reverse complement strand
TGTTTATCATGTTTATGCATCTTGTTTGCTTAGGACGACGGTAGTAAATAAGATGATCCCTTACAAAATTTCAAGAAGTGTTCTCCCCTAACTGTGCACCGTTGCTACAGTTCGTCGCTTCTAAGCACCACGTGATGATCGGGTGTGATGGATTCTTACGTTCACATACAACAGGTGTAAGACAGTTTTACACAGCGAAAACACTTAGGGTTAACTTGACGAGCCTAGCATGTGCAGACATGGCCTCGGAACACGGAGACCGAAAGGTCGAGCATGAGTCGTATGGTAGATACGATCAACATGAAGATGTTCACCGATGATGACTAGTCCATCTCACGTGATGATCGGACACGGCCTAGTTGACTCGGATCATGTGATCACTTAGATGACCAGAGGGATGTCTATCTAAGTGGGAGTTCATAAGATGAACTTAATTATCCTGAACATAGTCAAAAGACCTTTTGCAAATTATGTCGTAAGCTCGCGCTTTAGTTCTACTGTTTTAGATATGTTCCTAGAGAAAATATAGTTGAAAGTTGATAGTAGCGATTATGCGAACAGTAGAAAGCTTATGTCCTTAATGCACCGCTCAGTGTGCTGAACCCCAACGTCGTTTGTCGATGTTGCGAACATCGGACATACACGTTTTGATAACTACGTGATAGTTCAATTAAATGGTTTACGTAGAGGCACCAAAGACGTTTTCGAAACGTCGCGGAACATATGAGATGTTTCGAGGGCTGAAATTGGGATTTCAGGCTCGTGCCCACGTCAAGAGGTATAAGACCTCCGACGATTTTCTTAGCCTGCAAACTAAGGGAGAAAAGCTCAATCGTTGAGCTTGTGCTCAGATTGTCTGAGTGCAACAATCACTTGAATCAAGTGGGAGTTAATCTTCCAGATGAGATAGTGATGTTTCCCCAAAGTCATTGCCACCAAACTGCTAGAGCTTCGTGATGAACTATAACATATCAGGGATAGATATGATGATCCTTGAGGTATTCACGATGTTTGACACTGCGAAAGTAGAAATCAAGAAGGAGCATCAATTGTTGATGGTTGGTGAAACCACTAGTTTCAAGAAGGGCAAGGGCAAGAATGGATACTTCATAAAACGGCAAATCAGCTGCTGCTCCAGTGAAGAAACCCAAGGTTGAACCCAAACCCGAGACTAAGTGCTTCTGTAATAAGGGGAATAACCACTGGAGCAGAATTACCCTAGATACTTGGTAGATGAGAAGGCCGGCAAGGTCAATAGAATTATATTGGATATACATTATGTTAATGTGTACTTTACTAGTACTCCTAGTAGCACCAGGGTATAAGATACCGGTTCGGTTGCTAAGTGTTAGTAACTCGAAATAAAAGCTACGGCATAAACGGAGACTAGCTAAAGGTGAGCTGACGATATGTGTTGGAAGTGTTTCCAAGTTTGATGTGATCAAACATCGCACGCTCCCTCTACCATCAAGATTAGTATTAAACCTGAATGGTTTATTGAATCTCGATCGTAGTGATACACATTTTCATACCAAAAGATATAAGATAGTAATGATAGTACCACTTACTTGTGGCACTGCCATGTAAGTCATATTGGTATAAAAC
>NW_021276185.1:0-1048 GCF_002162155.2 Triticum dicoccoides | reverse complement strand
ACAGTAGAAAGCTTATGTCCTTAATGCACCGCTCAGTGTGCTGAACCCCAACGTCGTTTGTCGATGTTGCGAACATCGGACATACACGTTTTGATAACTACGTGATAGTTCAATTAAATGGTTTAAGTAGAGGCACCAAAGACGTTTTCGAAACGTCGCGGAACATATGAGATGTTTCGAGGGCTGAAATTGGGATTTCAGGCTCGTGCCCACGTCAAGAGGTATAAGACCTCCGACGATTTTCTTAGCCTGCAAACTAAGGGAGAAAAGCTCAATCGTTGAGCTTGTGCTCAGATTGTCTGAGTGCAACAATCACTTGAATCAAGTGGGAGTTAATCTTCCAGATGAGATAGTGATGTTTCCCCAAAGTCATTGCCACCAAACTGCTAGAGCTTCGTGATGAACTATAACATATCAGGGATAGATATGATGATCCTTGAGGTATTCATGATGTTTGACACCGCGAAAGTAGAAATCAAGAAGGAGCATCAATTGTTGATGGTTGGTGAAACCACTAGTTTCAAGAAGGGCAAGGGCAAGAATGGATACTTCATAAAACGGCAAATCAGCTGCTGCTCCAGTGAAGAAACCCAAGGTTGAACCCAAACCCGAGACTAAGTGCTTCTGTAATAAGGGGAATAACCACTGGAGCAGAATTACCCTAGATACTTGGTAGATGAGAAGGCCGGCAAGGTCAATAGAATTATATTGGATATACATTATGTTAATGTGTACTTTACTAGTACTCCTAGTAGCACCAGGGTATAAGATACCGGTTCGGTTGCTAAGTGTTAGTAACTCGAAATAAAAGCTACGGCATAAACGGAGACTAGCTAAAGGTGAGCTGACGATATGTGTTGGAAGTGTTTCCAAGTTTGATGTGATCAAACATCGCACGCTCCCTCTACCATCAAGATTAGTATTAAACCTGAATGGTTTATTGAATCTCGATCGTAGTGATACACATTTTCATACCAAAAGATATAAGATAGTAATGATAGTACCACTTACTTGTGGCACTGCCATGTAAGTCATATTGGTATAAAAC
>NW_021276184.1:0-1650 GCF_002162155.2 Triticum dicoccoides | reverse complement strand
ACGTCGGGTGATACGCTCGGCCTGATCGAGGATACGAATGGGGTACTCTCGATATGTAAGATTATCTTGGAGATCAAGCGTTTCGTGGTCCACTCCACGGATAGGATCCGAGAAGCAACGCCTGAGTTGAGAAACGTGGAAGACATCGTGGACTCTGGAGAGGTGCGGAGGTAGTTCCAACTGGTAGGCAACTTCTCCTCGTTTGGCGAGAATGCGAAAAGGTCCAATGTAACGAGGAGCCAATTTGCCTTTGATACCGAAACGATGGGTTCCCTTCAGAGGGGTGACCCGAAGATAAGCCTTCTCGTCAACCTCGAAAGTCATAGCCTTATGCTTTCGGTCATATTGACTCTTTTGACGGGATTGGGCTGTTTTCAACTTTTCACGAACGATGCGAACTTGTTCTTCTGCTTCCTGAATCATATCCGGGCCAAAGAATTGTCTTTCCCCGGTCTTTGACCAGTTAAGGGGTGTTCGACACCGTCGTCCATAGAGAACTTCAAAAGGGGCTTTACCCAAGCTAGATTGATAGCTGTTGTTGTAAGCGAATTCGGCAAATGGAAGGCACTTCTCCCAGTCCATTCCAAATGAGATAACAGAGGCTCGAAGCATGTCCTCTAGAATCTGGTTGACGCGTTCCACTTGACCACTCGACTGAGGGTGGAAAGCGGTGCTAAAGGAGAGACGAGTTCCCATAGCATTTTGGAAACTTTCCCAAAATCGAGAGGTGAAAAGACTTCCTCGATCCGAGTTAATTTCCAAAGGAACACCATGGAGGGACACTATTCGGGAGATGTATAAGTCTGCCAGCTGACTAGCGGTTATACTCTCACGAACAGGTAGGAAATGGGCTACTTTGGAAAGACGATCGACAACGACGAAGATAGCATTATTCCCTCTCTTGGTCCTGGGAAAACCGGTAATGAAATCCATACCAATTTTATCCCATTTCCATTCAGGAATAGCTAAGGGTTGAAGGGTGCCAGCAGGCCGTTGGTGCTCTGCTTTTACATGACGACAGACGTCGCAATTTGCAATATACTGAGCAATTTCTCTCTTCATCCCAGTCCACCAGAACCTCTGGCGTAGGTCCTGATACATCTTAGTGCTACCGGGATGAATGGTGAGAGGAGATTCATGAGCTTCCTTAAGGATCAAACGCCTTAGGTTTCGCACTTTGGGAACCACTAGTCGATTCCCGAAGTATACGACCCCTTGATCATTAATGGAGAAGCAATTCGCAATTCCTTTCTGAATGTTTCTTTTGATGCGGGAAATTCCCGGATCTACCTTCTGTGCTTTGATAATCTGGTCCGTAAGGGTAGGTTTTGCCACCAAGGTGGAAAGAAAACCTTGAGGAACAATGTGAAGGTTAAGCTTCCGAAATTCCTCATGGAGAAGCGGTTGACTTTGTTGTAGCATCAGATTGTTACAATAAGATTTACGACTTAGCGCATCAGCCATGACGTTGGCTTTCCCTGGGGTGTAGGTTATCCCTAGGTCAAAGTCTATGATCAACTCAACCCAACGTCTTTGCCTGAGATTCAGATCCGGTTGGGTGAAAATGTACTTCAGACTTTGGTGATCAGTGAATATTTCGCAACGATTACCGAGGAGGTAATGTCGCCAGGTCTTAAGTGCATAGACTAC
>NW_021276183.1:0-1004 GCF_002162155.2 Triticum dicoccoides | reverse complement strand
GCGGTGAATACGAGAATTTGAATGAATGCCCGGTATGCACTGCATTGCGTTATAAGATCAGAGGCGATGACCCTGGTGACGATGTTGAGGGCCAGAAACCCAGGAAGAGGGTTCCCGCCAAGGTGATGTGGTATGCTCCTATAATACCACGGTTGAAACGTCTGTTCAGGAACAAAGAGCATGCCAAGTTGTTGCGATGGCACAAAGAGGACCGTAAGTCGGACGGGGAGTTGAGACACACCGCAGATGGAACGCAATGGAGAAAGATCGACAGATGGTTCAAAGATTTTGCAGCTGACGCAAGGAACATAAGATTTGCTCTAAGTACGGATGGCATGAATCCTTTTGGCGAGCAGAGCTCCAGCCATAGCACCTGGCCCGTGACTCTATGCATCTACAACCTTCCTCCTTGGTTGTGCATCAAGCGGAAGTTCATTATGATGCCAGTGCTCATCGAAGGTCCGAAGCAACCCGGCAAAGACATCGATGTGTACCTAAGGCCATTAGTTGATGAACTTTTACAGCTGTGGGGTGGTGTCAGTGTGTGGGATGAGCACAAACAAGAGGAATTTGACCTACGAGCGTTGCTTTTCGTAACCATCAACGATTGGCCTGCTCTTAGTAACCTTTCGGGACTGTCAAATAAGGGATACAATGCATGCACGCACTGCTTACATGAGACTGAAAGTGTACATTTGCCAAATTGTAAGAAGAACATGTACCTTGGGCATCGTCGATTTCTTCCGAAAATTCATCCAGTAAGAAAGAAAGGCAAGCATTACAACGGCAAGGCAGATCACCGGCCGAAGCCTGCGGAACGCACTGGTGCTGAGGTATTTGATATGGTCAAGGATTTGAAAGTCATCTTTGGAAAGGGTCCTGGCGGACAATCAGTTCCGAAGGGAGCTGACGGGCACGCAGCCATGTGGAAGAAGAAATCTATATTCTGGGAGCTAGAATATTGGAAAGTCCTAGATGTCCGCTCTGCAATCGACGTGATGCAC
>NW_021276182.1:0-1826 GCF_002162155.2 Triticum dicoccoides | reverse complement strand
TTTATAATCACCCAGTTACGTTGTGATGTTTGGTAGCACACAAAGTGTTCTTCTGGTAAACGGGAGTTGCACAATCTCATAGTTGCAGGAACTTTGTATAAGTCATGAAGAAAGCAATAGCAATATACTAAACGATCAAGTGCTAGGCTAACGGAATGGGTCATGTCAATCACATCATTATCCTAATGATGTGATCCCATTAATCAAATGACAACACATGTCTATGGTTAGGAAACATAACCATCTTTGATTAATGAGCTAGTCAAGTAGAGGCATACTAGTGACTTTATGTTTGTCTATGTATTCACACATGTATCATGTTTCCGGTTAATATAATTCTAGCATGAATAATAAACATTTATCATGATATGAGGAAATAAATAATAACTTTATTATTGCCTCTAGGGCATATTTCCTTCAGTTATGACAACGCGGTTGATGTAGTCGTACGTCTTCACGAATCGACCGATCCAAGCACCGAACGTATGGCACCTCCGTGTTCAGCACACGTTCAGCTCGATGACGTTCCCCGGGCTCCAATCCAGCTAAGCATCGGGGATGAGTTCCGTCAGCATGACGGCGTGGTGACGATGATGATGTTCTACTGGCGCAGGGCTTCGCCTAAACTCTGCGACGATATGACCGAGGTGGAATATGGTGGAGGGGGGCACCGCACACGGCTAAGGAACGATCCGTAGATCAACTTGTGTGTCTATGGGGTGCCCCCCTCCCCGTATATAAAGGGGGAGAGGAGGAGGGGGCCGGCCTAAGGGGAGGCGCGCCCTAGGAGGGGGAAACCTAGTCCAAGTAGGTTTGCCCCCTCCCTTTCCTATTCCAAGAAGGAGGGGGAAGGAAGGAGTGGGAGAGGGGGAAGGCAAGGGGGGCGCCGCCCCCCCCCCCCTTCCTTGTCCTATTCGGACTCAAGGGGAGGGGGCGTGCCTCTTGCCCTGGCCGGCCCCTCTCTCTCTCTCCACTAGGGCCCATCAAGGCCCATTACTTCCCGGGGGGGTTCCGGTAACCCTCCGGTACTCCGGTTTTTCTCCGAAAACACCCGGAACACTTCTGGTGTCCGAATATAGTCATCCAATATATCAATCTTTATGTCTCGACCATTTTGAGACTCCTCGTCATGTCCGTGATCACATCCGGGACTCCGAACAACCTTCGGTACATCAAAACTTATGAATTCATAATAAAACTGTCATCGTAACGTTAAGCGTGCGGACCCTACGGGTTCGAGAACTTTGTAGACATGACCTAGAACTATTCTCGGTCAATAACCAATAGCGGAACCTGGATGTTCATATTGGTTCCCACATATTCTATGAAGATCTTTATCGGTCAAACCGCATAACAACATACGTTGTTCCCTTTGTCATCGGTATGTTACTTGCCCGAGATTCGATCGTCGGTATCCAATACCTAGTTCAATCTCGTTACCGGCAAGTCTCTTTACTCGTTCCGTAATACATCATCTCATAACTAACTCATTAGTTACAATGCTTGCAAGGCTTAGGTGATGAGTATTACCGAGAGGGCCCAGAGATACCTCTCCGACAATCGGAGTGACAAAACCTAATCTCGAATTATGCCAACTGAACATGTACCTTTGGAGACACCTGTAGAGCACCTTTATAATCACCCAATTACGTTGTGACGTTTGGTAGCACACAAAGTGTTCCTCCGGTAAACGGGAGTTGCACAATCTCATAGTTGCAGGAACTTTGTATAAGTCATGAAGAAAGCAATAGCAACATACTAAACGATCAAGTGCTAAGCTAACGGAACGGGTCAAGTCAATCACATCATTCTCCTAATGATGTGAT
>NW_021276181.1:0-1236 GCF_002162155.2 Triticum dicoccoides | reverse complement strand
TCATACCTGTCAGCGTCTTCAGGAGCCATGTATTGCGTCTCATGATCAGAATCATCTCCACCATGTTCTTCACGTGTAATAAGAGCCAAAGTCTCCTCATCATAGTCACTAGCAGACTCATATCCACCATCCGCGGTAGCAATCATCACACGCGGAGATTTGCATTCTCTCGCATAATGACCTCCTCCCTTACAACGACGACAAATAATATCACTTGTGTGCCCTGTTGATGCCATGGAAGAAGAAGAACTCTGTGCAGGCCCAGCAGGTGCGCTCTTGGCAGATAATGGTGGTTGTGCCTGTTTTCTTGTATCACGGCTGGAGGAGGCACGTGATTGAGGTGCTGGTGCAGTTGAAGTAGAAGATGCACGCGGTGTCCATGATGAAGGTCGGCCTACAGAAAAGTTAGTTCGTGCCAATGCTTGTCGATCCTGCACTTCACGTTCAGCTTTACAAGCAAGATGGAATAAACGAGTGATATTAGTATACTCCTTATAGTCTAGAATGGTCTGAATCTCTCTATTTAATCCACCCAGAAAATGTGCAAGCATAGCTTCATTCTCCTCAACAATACCACATCTAATCATGCCAGTTTGTAATTCCTGATAATATTCTTCTACAGAATTTTTCCCTTGTCTTAAGCGCTGTAATTTTTGAAGCAATTCACGTTGATAATATGGTGGAACCCAACGAGTACGCATAGCAGTTTTCAAAGCAGCCCAAGTAGTTGGAATAGGATATAATCTACAATGTTCAGACCACCATTGATAGAGGCGGAGGTGTCCCGTCTTTCGATGAGATGATGGATATCGCTTTGGTGGAAGTCGACTTTGACGATCCGACTACGAACGTGCGAGGACGTCGCGCCTTAGCAATCGCTAAACCAACTCCGAGAGGTTATTGACCACGCCGGAGCACGATCAACCTGACCACGAGGGTCTGTTTCCTGCGAGCAAACGAAGAACAAGCAAGAAACTAAGATTGCAATCTAGATATTGCGAATATAAGATGAAAGCTTTATTGATCAAGGTGGGGTTCTGTGACGCCTTTGTCTGGTCGTTGAACACAAACGAAGTACGCGAAGTTGCAGCTATGGCGAACTTTTAATCTAAACAAAACCCAAAGTCTAAACGATGCCCTAAGGGCTGTATATATGGAGGAAGAGGGGGGAATTTCGTGGCCCTTGGTGGAGGGGTCCGAAATCAACCCTATCTCTTGTTTCCCCACACATACGGA
>NW_021276180.1:0-1403 GCF_002162155.2 Triticum dicoccoides | reverse complement strand
AACAACAATGTAAATCGCTTAGGGACCCCGAAACAGTGAGTAATAGTCCACGAAACGGGCCAGAATTGGCTAAAACTACTAGTGTTGATGACTGACATGTAAGCACTCCCCGGGGATCGTCAATCGTGGAAATCGCACTGGGACCCCAAAATGGTGAGTAATAGTCCACGAAACAGACCAGAATTGGCCAAAATTGTGAGTGTTGATGACCGACACTTAAACACACCCCGGATTTCGTCAATCCTGGAAATCACTTCGGAGCCCCGAAACTGAGTAATAGTCCATGAAACGGGCCAAAATCGGCCCAAACTATGAGTCTTGACGACCAACACGTAAGAACATCTTGGGGTTCGACAACCATGGAAATCGCTTTGGGACCCCATAATAGTGAGTAATAGTTCACAAAATGGGTCAGAATCGACAAAAACCACGAGTGCTGATGACCGACATGAAAACGCACCCGGGGGTTCATTAATAATGGAAATCACTCCAGGACCCCAAAACTGTGAGTAATAGTCCATGAGACGAGCCAGAATCGGCCAAAAAGTGCGAGTCTTGATGACCGACACGTAAGCGCACCTTGGGGTTCAACAACAATGGAAATCACTTAGGGACCCCGAAACAATGAGTAATAGTCCACGAAATGGGCCAGAATTGGCTAAAACTACTAGTGTTGATGACCGACATGTAAGCACTCCCCGGGGATCGTCAATCGTGGAAATCGCACTGGGACCCCAAAATGGTGAGTAATAGTCCACGAAACGGACCAGAATTGGCCAAAATTGTGAGTGTTGATGACCGACACTTAAACACACCCCGGATTTCGTCAATCCTGGAAATCACTTCGGAGCCCCGAAACTGAGTAATAGTCCATGAAACGGGCCAAAATCGGCCCAAACTATGAGTCTTGACGACCAACACGTAAGAACATCTTGGGGTTCGACAACCATGGAAATCGCTTTGGGACCCCATAATGGTGAGTAATAGTTCACAAAATGGGTCAGAATCGACAAAAACCACGAGTGCTGATGACCGACATGAAAACGCACCCCGGGGTTCATTAATAATGGAAATCACTCCAGGACCCCAAAACTGTGAGTAATAGTCCATGAGACGAGCCAGAATCGGCCAAAAAGTGCGAGTGTTGATGACCGACACGTAAGCGCACCTTGGGGTTCAACAACAATGGAAATCACTTAGGGACCCCGAAACAATGAGTAATAGTCCACGAAATGGGCCAGAATTGGCTAAAACTACGAGTGTTGATGACCGACATGTAAGCGCTCCCCGGGGATCATCAATCGTGGAAATCGCACTGGGACCCCAAAATGGTGAGTAATAGTCCATGAAATGGACCAGAATTGGCCAAAATTGTGAGTGTTGATGACCGACATGTAAACACA
>NW_021276179.1:0-1528 GCF_002162155.2 Triticum dicoccoides | reverse complement strand
TTGTGCATGCACTCAAGACATGGAGACACTATCTTATTGGGAATCGTTGTGATGTTTACACGGATCACAAGAGTTTGAAGTACATTTTCACGCAGAAGGAGTTGAATCTCAGGCAAAGGAGATGGTTGGAACTTATAAAGGATTATGACATGAGTCTGCATTATCATCCAGGAAAAGCCAATGTTGTGGCGGATGCTTTGAGCCGTAAGAGTTACGTTAACACCCTTACAGCAGGAGATTTACCTCAGGAGTTATGTGATGAGCTTAGAGACCTTCAGTTAGAAATAGTTCCAAGAGGTTATGTTGCCGTACTCGAGGTACAGTCCACCTTGTTGGGAAGAATCAGAGAAGCCCAGAAGTTGGACCAAGGTATTGCTGAGATAAAGGAAATGATGAGAAAAGGGAAAGCAAAAGGATTCCGTGAGGATGAAAATGGAACCATATGGTTTGAGCAACGGATTTGTGTACCCAATGATCCAGAGATCAGGAAGTTGATTCTTCAGGAGGCTCATGACTCACCATATTCGATACACCCAGGCAACACCAAGATGTATTTGGACTTGAAGGAAAGTTTTTGGTGGGCCGGAATGAAGAGAGAGATTGCCGAGTATGTGGCAATATGTGATGTATGTCAGAGAGTAAAGGCAGAGCATCAGAAACCAGCAGGTTTACTTCAGCCGTTGCCAATACCTGATTGGAAATGGGATAAACTTGGTATGGACTTTATCACGGGGTTACCCAGGACCCGTTCAGGTTATGATTCTATTTGGGTGATAGTGGATCGTTTGACCAAGGTTGCTCACTTCATTCCAGTGAAGACCACCTATACAAGTGCTAAGCTGGCAAAGATATATATGACCAGGATTGTATGTCTGCATGGAGTTCCGAGGAGCATCGTATCAGATAGAGGAACACAGTTTACCTCAAAGTTTTGGAATCAGTTGCATGAAACTTTGGGTACCAGGCTAGAGTTTAGTACAGCCTTCCATCCACAGACTGATGGGCAGACAGAGAGAGTCAATCAGATTCTGGAGGACATGCTGAGAGCTTGTGCACTAGACTATGGGTCTAGTTGGGATGATAACTTACCCTACGCAGAGTTCTCGTATAACAACAGCTACCAAGCCAGTTTGCAGATGGCCCCTTTCGAGGCATTGTATGGCAGGAAATGCAGGACACCTTTGATGTGGAATGGAGTTGGAGATCGCAAATTATTTGGACCTGATTTGATCAGGGATTCAGAGGAGAAGGTCAAGTTGATTCGTGACAGACTTAAGATAGCCCAGTCAAGGCAGAAAAGCTATGCTGATGCTAAACGCAAGGAAGTGATCTATGAAGTGGGAGATAGAGCATATCTTCGAGTGTCTCCACTTCGAGGTATTAAGAGATTTGGAGTCAAAGGAAAGTTAGCACCACGATTTGTGGGACCATATAGAGTTCTGGAACGCAGAGGAGAGGTTGCATACCAGTTGGAATTACCAGAGGCTTTGACAGGAGTTCATGATGTGTTCCATGTTTCCCAGCTGAA
>NW_021276178.1:0-788 GCF_002162155.2 Triticum dicoccoides | reverse complement strand
TTTACGTTTTAGTCATCAACACTAGCGGTTTTGGCCGATTCTGACCCATTTCGTGGACTATTACTCACCGTTTTTGGGCCCTAAACGAATTTCCATAGTTGTTGAACCCCAAGGCGCGCTTATCTGTCGGTCATCAACACTCACAGATTTGGCCGATTCTGGACCATTTCATGGACTATTACTCCCTATTTTGGGGTCCCGGAGAGGTTTCCAGGATTAACGAACCCTGGGGTGCGTTTATGTTTTGGCCATCAACACTCGCGGTTTTGGCCGATTCTGACCTGTTTCGTGGACTATTACTCACCGGTTTTGGGCCCCAAAGCAATTTCCATAGTTGTTGAACCCATATATGCGCTTACGTATCGGTCATCAACACTCACAGTTTTGGCCGATTCTGGCCCGTTTCATGGACTATTACTCACTGTTTTGCGGTCCCGGAGTGATTTCCACGATTAACAAACCCTGAGGTGCATTTATGTTTCGGTCATCAACACTCACGGTTTTGGCAGATTCTGACCCGTTTCGTGGACTATTACTCACTGTTTTAGGGCCCCAAAGTGATTTGCATAGTTGTTGAGCCCCAAGGTGCGCTTACGTGTCGGTCATCAACACTCATAGATTTGGCCGATTCTGGCCCGTTTCGTGGACTATTACTCACCGTTTTTTGGCCCTAAAGCTATTTCCGTAGTTGTTGAACCCCAAGGTGCGCTTGCGTGTCGGTCATCAACACTCACAGATTTGGCCGATTCTGGCCCGTTTCGTGGACTATTACTCACTGTTTTGGGGTC
>NW_021276177.1:0-766 GCF_002162155.2 Triticum dicoccoides | reverse complement strand
AGGGATATGGTATGGCTTGATAACTTGCAACATTCTGAATGGTAAAAGGAAATAGCTTTAATTTAGTAACTGGAACTTGTGCATAGTGTATGTTTCATACAAAAGTAAGTGGGAGTTATGCAGTCCTAAATATAAGAAAGCAAGTGTGACGTCCGGGTAATCAAGCTACAGTAACCCTCTGGTAATGATGCCACGTCACCACGATTACCATTGCTAATCTTATGTTAGTTCAGAACCGATCCAAATTCAAATTTGAATTGAAGTCAAACAATAAAAGTTTTTAATTATCAAATCTAAAATGTTCAAATTGTAGCAAATAAAACATAGATGATTATGCTGGAGAAACCACACCTATATAAAATGTTTAAATACTACAAGATGAATAAAACAGTAGCAAAAACAATTATTTAAATGACTTTTGTAATTAATAAAATTTCAAACTAATTTATCTGAGGACTAGACCTTTTGTGGCTATGGACTGAGCTGAAATACTAATTTAGATACTAAGTGTATATTTTACCAAAAGTAAAATTATTGAAAACAAGACTAAAACAGAAAAGGTAAAATAAATAAGAAAAACAAAACAAAACAAATGAACCCCCCTCCCCATGGGCCTCGGCCCATCCCATCCAATCGGCCTACTTGGCCCAACCGGCCCCCTCCCTGGCCTATACCTGGTCAACCCCGACCGAAAACCTAACCCACTCGCCCCCACTCCCCCCCACGTCGCCACCTTTACCCCCTCCCGATCCAATCTGGATCGAGG
>NW_021276176.1:0-1490 GCF_002162155.2 Triticum dicoccoides | reverse complement strand
ACGGCGCGGCACGTAAACAAGGGAAAAGCACACTCTGAATTTTTTTTTTCGCTCTTTTTTTTTTGCGCTCTTTTTTTTGCGCTGCTTTTTTTTTTTTGCGAAAAATCACTATAATGGCGAGTGTCTCAAAACTCTTCCTAGCTCAAACTGACAGGATGGGCACGAAATTTTTTCGACCAAATTTTTTTTTTTCGACTGCCCGGACCCAAAAACTGGAAACGGGTCAAAAAAAACTTCCTATAATGGCACCTGTCTCAAAACACTCAGAAACACCTAAAAATAGGATAGCCAGAAATTTTTTCGAAAAATGCGTTTTCGAAAAATTTTGGGCCTAAACGGAGCGTGGCTACCCGACTCTTTTTTTTTTCCGAAACCTACTCCGGCAAGGAAACACAAATCGGGATCTAGATGGATCCCGAAAACAAACCTAATAAGCAAAGAACTCGGATTGGTGGTGGATATATGGTGGTGGTATTATGGATACGGATTCGGTGCGGTGGTGGTAGATGGCAGGGGCGATGATGATGGTGCGGCGGCGGCGTGACAACTTATGACCAGAACTCGAAACTCTAAAAGACTAGACTCTAAGACCAGCAACTAGACACGACGATGCAACCGCAAATTCAACAAAGCAAAAACCTAAAAAGATTATGCAAGGCTCAGATTGGTTCGGATATGATGAACTAACCCTAATTTTTTTTTGTGGCTTTTTCGTGGCCTATAGGTATGAAGAACAGACTCGATCTAAACTACGAAAAACTGTAAAATCTCACCGAGCAACCTGGAAATCTCATACCACTTGATAGAGGCAAAGGTGTCCCGTCTTTCGATGAGATGGTGGATTTCGCTTTGGTGGAAGTCGACTTTGACGATCCGACTACGAACGTGCGAGGACGTCGCGCCTTAGCAATCGCTAAACCAACTCCGAGAGGTTATTGACCACGCCGGAGCACGATCAACCTGACCACGAGGGTCTGTTTCCTGCGAGCAAACGAAGAACAAGCAAGAAACTAAGATTGCAATCTGGATATTGCGAACATAAGATGGAAGCTTTATTGATCAAGGTGGGGTTCTGTGACGCCTTTGTCTGGTCGTTGAACACAAACGAAGTACGCGAAGTTGCAGCTATGGCGAACTTTTAATCTAAACAAAACCCAAAGTCTAAACGATGCCCTAAGGGCTGTATATATGGAGGAAGAGGGGGGAATTTCGTGGCCCTTGGTGGAGGGGTCTGAAATCAACCCTATCTCTTGTTTCCCCACACATACGGACTCTAAAAATAGCCTATACTTATGTATTTCGAAATTACATGGGCCTGGCCCAATAATAAGGTGACGCAGCACCTAAAATAGCCTCGGGACGAAATTTATGAAGTGGCATCTTGTATATTTCGTCCAAGGCTTCATGCACACATTATGGTGGCTTCAAAGTCCTGAAATCATCACTTGTAACTCCGTTCTTGTTCCCCTTGCGCATGCCATCATCTCCAT
>NW_021276175.1:0-1855 GCF_002162155.2 Triticum dicoccoides | reverse complement strand
AATCCTAGTTGGAATAGGATTGGGGGGGGAGTCCTACTCCCGGTAGGAGTAGGACTCCTCCTGCGCCTCTCCCTCTTGGCCGGCGCACCCTCCCCCCTTGGCTCCTTTATATACGGAGGCAGGGGCACCTCTAAACACACAAGTTGACACAAGTTGATCCACGTGATCGATTCCTTAGCCGTGTGCGGTGCCCCCTGCCACCATATTCCTCGATAATACTGTAGCGGAGTTTAGGCGAAGCCCTGCTGCTGTAGTTCATCAAGATCGTCATCACGCCGTCGTGCTGACGAAACTCTTCCCCGACACTTTGCTGGATCGGAGTCCGGGGATCGTCATCGAGCTGAACGTGTGCTCGAACTCGGAGGTGTCGTAGTTTCGGTGCTTGATCGGTTGGATCGTGAAGACGTACGACTACTTCCTCTACGTCGTGTCATTGCTTCCGCAGTCGGTCTGCGTTGGGTACGTAGACAACACTCTCCTCTCGTTGCTATGCATCACATGATCCTGTGTGCGCGTAGGAAATTTTTTGAAATTACTACGAAACCCAACAATTTTAACACGCTATTTTTAGTCAACTACGACCAATTTAAATGGTCATAACGTGGTACTGCATTTTGATTGGTCCGTGGACGTCTCACGTGGTTCGTGCATGGAACACCGTCGGATGCTAGCGGATCCAACGGCAGTACTCGGCCCACTACACCAACCCCAAGCCCACCTAAGCCGAAACCCTAGCTCTACTCGTGGATGTTTTCCATCCACCCCCCGGCTCCTTTCTTTCTCTGCCTCCTTTCTTTCTCTGCCCCTCGCTCCCTCACGCACCCACAATCCCTCCCCCGAAACCCTTGCTGCCGCCACCTACGCCTCTTGTTCCGGCGTGTTCCGGCGGGCCTCGCCGGTGTGCAACCCAGATCCGAGCTCCCCTGCCTCCGCTCTTCCCTCCCCTCCGGCCAGATCCGCCTCTCGCATCCCCGGTAGCTCATCCCCAACCCCTTCCCACGGCTAGGATTTCGAGGGTGGCGTTCCCACCAATTCTGGCGCGGCGGCGGCGACTGTGCTCTGCCCTCTTCGACGCCCACCAACCTAGCCGCATGGCACGACCATGGCCATGGCGGCGGCCAGATCCACCCCCTCCCTCATATCCTCGCTGCCGCCACCTCCTCCCTATCCTGCACTGGCGCGTCCCACCACCAGCTCCTTCCTCGATGCATCCCGCAGCGACGCCCATCGCGTCCCGCAGATGTCGTCCCTCTCCCTCAATCCCCACCGCATTCCCCAATCCCCACCCCAACCAAAATCTTCTCCATCTCCCCCAGCCGATTTTCCTCCCGTCCGCGTCCCCTTCCCCTGACCGCCGCGGGAACCCTACCCCGCCACCGACGAGGCCCGACCCCCCGGGGGCCCAGCCAAGATGGTGCTCGCGTAGCTGGGCGGGAGCATGTACTACTCGTCTCTTGCGTGCGGATCCACTCGTCTGATCCCGTGTTGGCTGTAGATTCCAGGCGGAGATGGAGGTGGCGCTGCAGGCGTGTGATGCCGTGGACTGGGTCTACAAGGGAGAGGGCGCGGCGAATCTCATCCTCAGCTACACCGGCTCCTCGCCCTCCATGGTATGCTCTGCTCTGCCCTGCTCTGAGTAGGCTCGTTATGCTGTGCTGTTGGGTACTACTTAGCTTTCATGCATTTACTGCAAGATTCTGGACTTGGTATGATGCGTTTGTCCCTGCCTAGATTAATTGGTGTACCGATCAGGGAAGTTGGTGGCCTAGAATCAGAGATGCTAGCTTGTCCCCAGTGCTCTGTTTGATAATTAAGCACTCATCACTGTAGCAATCAATAAAATATGTGTAGGGCT
>NW_021276174.1:0-1872 GCF_002162155.2 Triticum dicoccoides | reverse complement strand
AGCCCTACACATATTTTATTGATTGCTACAGTGATGAGTGCTTAATTATCAAACAGAGCACTGGGGACAAGCTAGCATCTCTGATTCTAGGCCACCAACTTCCCTGATCGGTACACCAATTAATCTAGGCAGGGACAAACGCATCATACCAAGTCCAGAATCTTGCAGTAAATGCATGAAAGCTAAGTAGTACCCAACAGCACAGCATAACGAGCCTACTCAGAGCAGGGCAGAGCAGAGCATACCATGGAGGGCGAGGAGCCGGTGTAGCTGAGGATGAGATTCGCCGCGCCCTCTCCCTTGTAGACCCAGTCCACGGCATCACACGCCTGCAGCGCCACCTCCATCTCCGCCTGGAATCTACAGCCAACACGGGATCAGACGAGTGGATCCGCACGCAAGAGACGAGTAGTACATGCTCCCGCCCAGCTACGCGAGCACCATCTTGGCTGGGCCCCCGGGGGGTCGGGCCTCGTCGGTGGCGGGGTAGGGTTCCCGCGGCGGTCAGGGGAAGGGGATGCGGACGGGAGGAAAATCGGCTGGGGGAGATGGAGAAGATTTTGGTTGGGGTGGGGATTGGGGAATGCGGTGGGGATTGAGGGAGAGGGACGACATCTGCGGGACGCGATGGGCGTCGCTGCGGGATGCATCGAGGAAGGAGCTGGTGGTGGGACGCGCCAGTGCAGGATAGGGAGGAGGTGGCGGCAGCGAGGATATGAGGGAGGGGGTGGATCTGGCCGCCGCCATGGCCATGGTCGTGCCATGCGGCTAGGTTGGTGGGCGTCGAAGAGGGCAGAGCACAGTCGCCGTCGCCGCGCCAGAATTGGTGGGAACGCCACCCTCGAAATCCTAGCCGTGGGAAGGGGTTGGGGATGAGCTACCGGGGATGCGAGAGGCGGATCTGGCCGGAGGGGAGGGAAGAGCGGAGGCAGGGGAGCTCGGATCTGGGTTGCACACCGGCGAGGCCCGCCGGAACACGCCGGAACAAGAGGCGTAGGTGGCGGCAGCAAGGGTTTCGGGGGAGGGATTGTGGGTGCGTGAGGGAGCGAGGGGCAGAGAAAGAAAGGAGGCAGAGAAAGAAAGGAGGCAGAGAAAGAAAGGAGCCGGGGGGTGGATGGAAAACATCCACGAGTAGAGCTAGGGTTTCGGCTTAGGTGGGCTTGGGGTTGGTGTAGTGGGCCGAGTACTGCCGTTGGATCCGCTAGCATCCGACGGTGTTCCATGCACGAACCACGTGAGACGTCCACGGACCAATCAAAATGCAGTACCACGTTATGACCATTTAAATTGGTCGTAGTTGACTAAAAATAGCGTGTTAAAATTGTTGGGTTTCGTAGTAATTTCAAAAAATTTCCTACGCGCACACAGGATCATGTGATGCATAGCAACGAGAGGAGAGTGTTGTCTACGTACCCAACGCAGACCGACTGCGGAAGCAATGACACGACGTAGAGGAAGTAGTCGTACGTCTTCACGATCCAACCGATCAAGCACCGAAACTACGACACCTCCGAGTTCGAGCACACGTTCAGCTCGATGACGATCCCCGGACTCCGATCCAGCAAAGTGTCGGGGAAGAGTTTCGTCAGCACGACGGCGTGATGACGATCTTGATGAACTACAGCAGCAGGGCTTCGCCTAAACTCCGCTACAGTATTATCGAGGAATATGGTGGCAGGGGGCACCGCACACGGCTAAGGAATCGATCACGTGGATCAACTTGTGTCAACTTGTGTGTTTAGAGGTGCCCCTGCCTCCGTATATAAAGGAGCCAAGGGGGGAGGGTGCGCCGGCCAAGAGGGAGAGGCGCAGGAGGAGTCCTACTCCTACCGGGAGTAGGACTCCCCCCCCAATCCTATTCCAACTAGGATT
>NW_021276173.1:0-1450 GCF_002162155.2 Triticum dicoccoides | reverse complement strand
AGACACAGGAACGAAGAAGGACACATGCCGGCCAGCCTAAGTGTTCCAGAGCAGTAGCAAGCTACCATGGCTCAGCGGTAACACTAGGAGACATTTCCCGGTAAGAGAGGCTACTAAAGATAAACAACTAGATAGTCAGATCCCACACATACCAAGCATTTCAATCATACACGCAATATGCTCGATATGTGCAAATACAACGAAGCATCACAACATGACTCTATGACACAAGTACTTTATTTAAGGCTCAGTGAGCCATACATAACATACACAAAGGTACGGGTCTCACGACCCCACATACAAGTCATACAGTCATACAAACCAACAGCGGAAGTAACTTGTCTGAGTACAGACAACTAGTAAAATAAAAGAGGCTTGGAAAGCCTAGCTATACTACGTGGTCCTTCACAAGCTCAGGGTCACCACCTGGGTCCTTAGCCTACTCGTTGATGTCAACGTCTACATAGAACCCATCGGAAGGGGTTGCAGCGTCTTCTGTAAAAATGTAGATTATAGCAACATGAGTACAAAGGTACTCAGCAAGACTTACATCAGATCCTACATACATGCATAGTATCAAGAAGGGTTGGTGGAGTTATTGCAGCAAGCCAGCTTTGACTCTTGGCTAGGCTATCCTATGATACTCCAACTGAAATGATTTTGCGCACACGAGTCCACTACTCACCAATTCAATACACTACCGAGGATCCACCTCCGTCTTCCCACGGAAGAGCCATCCTCGGCACTCACACTTATCTTGAGGCTTTTAACAGTTTCCATTTACTTGTCTATGAACTGTATAGGCAACCAAGTAGTCCTTTATCGTGGACGCGGCTATTCGAATAGATCATGTTAACCCTGCAGGGGGTACTTCTTCATACACGCTCTCACCACTTACCGTCGTTTACACGACATGTACTCGGCAACCTTCAAGCGGAAGCCCAACGTGGGTGTCGGCCACGACCTACCTAATCACCTAAGCCTCCAGTCCAGGTTTATCACCTATCCAGGTTCCATCCGCAGGGAGTCCGGCCGAGGTTTCCCATACGGCCCCGAACGATGTGAACAGGGTTCCCGAGATACCTAACGGGTATTCGGTACACCCGTCCACGTACCTACCGCATCACAGCCCACCCCTACGGTCAGCGCTGTCCACGGCCTCCAGTAGGCTACAAACACCAGAAACTACTTGCAACTCCTGGACGGAGAACTAGGGTGAATAAGAAGCCGAGAGGGTCCATTGGTTTCGGGCCCAATGCATGGTAGTAGCTGATTCTTAAATCACACATACAGATCTCAGTGCTTAAGGTCGGCTTCAATGAAACAACCCACCATGTACTCCTACATGGCCTCTCATCGATACCTTTACCAAATCGTGTTCACCACACCACTCTCATTACCGACATAATCATTTCACTCCAGCCCATCACCCAGATGAACCAGACCTGAC
>NW_021276172.1:0-1281 GCF_002162155.2 Triticum dicoccoides | reverse complement strand
CAAACTAGATAAGATGCAGATTCGATCAGGCGAAGATGTGAGTGACCTCAACTATGATTATGACAATAAACAGTGCGTAGCACGTGGTGGAAATTGGTGGATTGGATGGTGGACAGCGGATGGGATAATGATGCAGCGGCTGCGTGACTAATGTGAACAGAACTCGAAACTCTAAAGGAACTAGACACTAAGACCAGCAACTCGACACGACGATGCAACCGATAATTCAACTATGCAAGCAATGAAAAGAAAATTGCAAAGGCTCAGACTGGCTTGGACCAAGGATGAATAGATCTAACTCTTTTTTTGTGGCTTTTTCTTGGACAATAGGTAAGAAAATAAATCTAATCTAGGAAAACTGGAAATTCTCACCGAGCAACCTGAAAACTGATACCACTTGATAGAGGCGGGGTGTCCCGATCTTTCGATGAGATGATAACTATCGATTTGGTGGAGACGACTTTGACGATCCGACTACAAATGTGCACGACGTTGCGCCTTAGCAATCGCTAAACCAATCTCCTGAGGTTACTGACGATGCCGGAAGCACGGTCGGCCTGACCACGAAGGTCTATTCCTGCAAGCAATCGAAGAACGAGCAAGAATATGATAAAGCAATCTGAATATTGCAAATATATATGAGGTATTGATAATGGTGGGGATCCGAAAGCGGTCTTGGTCTGGTCGTTGGACACAAACGAAGTACACGAAGTTGCAATGGCTAACTTTTAACTAAAAAAATCCCAAGGAAAAGCTACTAGATGGATCTACTTATATAGGAGCAAGGGGTGGCGGCCAAGAAGGTGGGAGGACGTCCCAAGGCAGCCTAAAACTAAATCTAGGTCGTACAAGGCCAATGGGCCCAAGTGGAGGTGATGTAACACCTTTGGACTTGTAGTTTGACTCGGATTCTGCTGCAGCATCAGATTGTTTCGTCCACAACTCAACACTCCGGACGAATTTGAAGGTGATTCCAATTGGGTTGGAAAGTGCACGAAATCTAGTTTCCAACAAAAAAAGAATCACCCAATTCGGAGTCCGTATGAAAAACTTGTGTGCGTTTTGAGTCAGGTATGTCTGTGCAGTCCGAATCTGAATCCAGAACGTGAGAGACTTGGACTCTATCTTCTCTTGGGCCAAAAGTGACGTGAGAGAACTTTTTGGACAGCAAATAAACATCTCTTTCTTCCTTATCTTCATATGTGGATTGTACAAATGTCCCATACACCTACAATTAGACAAAACACAAAAGTGTGTGAAGTATTTTTGTTCTGGATAACA
>NW_021276171.1:0-1279 GCF_002162155.2 Triticum dicoccoides | reverse complement strand
TCAACTTATCCATTCCTAATCAGAGCATTGCTTCTGATCCCTTGACATGGAATTCATAATTCCTTTGCAATTAAGCTTTGAATTAGTCAGTTGTTTCTATCTTCTGATCTCCTTGCATTCTTCTTCTTCTGGTTGAGTACCGATACTCACATCAGCCCCGTTGTGGATCGCCATATCCACTGTTGGATTATTATCCGATAGTGTCCTTCATAATTAATCACCTTGTGAGTTCTTTCTCTGATACATAATGCCTTTGGTAAATTGTATCCTCTCCTTTTTTTTAACCTTGCTCTGCTTTCGAGCTTGTGTTATTTACCTTGGAAGTTTGTAGCATATGTTCCTTAAATGCCCCAATGGGTTGAACCGATGCCTTCCTTAATCGGTGTGAACTCGAAAGTTTTCACGGGTCATACTGCTCTGGTAATTCACCAGGTAGGTTTTGACACTGGAATCATTTTATCTAGAGCAGGAATGAAAGGTTATACATGGAAGAAGTGGGAGTCGACCTTGAACTCTGTGTTCATGCCCATGGACACGATGTAGATCTTATCATTAAAGCTTCTCTTAAATTAATTATTCCCTTGGTATAAGTACATCTTATATCTGGGATCTGGCCTTTTGCAATCGTGGTTCCGACCATGATCTCCTTTAAATACCATTTCTCGGACAAGTTAAAACAATTGTCTTCTATGGATCAATACACCAGTCCAACCTTTACTTTGATCTTGTGTTGAGTATTACCCCCCTGGTATCTCGAGATTATCATGGTACTTCATAACTTCTTATGAGTTCTTCATCAAGTGTTACCTTACCACTGATTCCAATTTTTCACGGGCTCTGAGTTATTAAACACTCAAAGACACCGATAACTGAACCGAGTCCGCTCTACGGTTCAACAACTCTTTAGTAAGCTTCTATAAGTATGAGTTTGTACCCGATCACGCCATTCCTAGCCTGTTTGGCTACATCATTGCCGTGATGATTCTAACTGTGCTACCTGGTCCTTATTCTCGGAGCACCAATTTGCGACGATAGCTAAACTTACGTCGATCTTCCTCGTCATATCATTTCACCTTAAACAACAAGCTTGAGTTCGAGTTTGTGTCGTAACTGTGGTTCCAATAACCTCTTGCTTCATCATTCCTTCGGCTTGATGTCGTCGCTGATTGATTACATCTGCATGAAATCTCTCGACAATTGTGTCGTGATCATCATCAACCTTATGAGCTCTTCCAGGATATCAATTGAATTCATGATGAGAAATACCATCCTTGCCCTC
>NW_021276170.1:0-981 GCF_002162155.2 Triticum dicoccoides | reverse complement strand
AGAGTGATGTCCACGATTAACAAACCCTGTGATGCGTTTACGTGTTGGTCATCAACACTCGCAGTTTTGGCCGATTCTGGCCCGTTTCATGGACTATTACTCACTGTTTTGGGGTCCCAGAGTGATTTCCATGATTAACAAACCATGGGATGCTATTACGTGTCGGTCATCAACACTGGAAGTTTTGGCCGATTCGTGCCCGTTTCATGGACTATTACTCACTGTTTTGGGGACCCGGAGTTATTACCACGATTAACAAACCCTGAGACGCGTCTACGTGTCGGTCATCAACACTGGCAGCTTTGGCCGATTCTAGCCCGTTTCATGGACTATTACTCACTGTTTTGGGGTCAGAGAGTGATTTCCATGATTAACAAACCCTGGGATGCGTTTACGTCTCGGTCATCAACAGTGGCAGTTTTGGCCTATTCTGGCCCGTTTCATGGACTATTACTCACCGTTTTGGGGTCCCGAAGCGATTTCCATAGTTAATCAACCCAAGGGTGCGCTTACATGTCGGTCATCAACACTGGCAGTTTTGGCCGATTCTAGCCCGTTTCATGGACTATTACTCACTGTTTTGGGGACCCGGAGTTATTACCACGATTAACAAACCCTGAGACGCGTCTACGTGTCGGTCATCAACACTGGCAGCTTTGGCCAATTCTGGCCCGTTTCATGGACTATTACTCACTGTTTTGGGGTCGGAGAGTGATTTCCATGATTAACAAACCCTGGGATGCGTTTACGTCTCGGTCATCAACAGTGGCAGTTTTGGCCTATTCTGGCCCGTTTCATGGACTATTACTCACCGTTTTGGGGTCCCGAAGCGATTTCCATAGTTAATCAACCCAAGGGTGCGCTTACATGTCGGTCATCAACACTGGCAGTTTTGGCCGATTCTAGCCCGTTTCATGGACTATTACTCACTGTTTTGGGGTCCAGGAGTGATTACCACGATTAACAAACCCTGGGATGCGT
>NW_021276169.1:0-1485 GCF_002162155.2 Triticum dicoccoides | reverse complement strand
GATGTTGCCGCGCCTGGTAAGCCAGTTACCGGGAAGAAGTCAAAGAAAGGACCCAAGCCTGAGACTGAGTGCTTTTATTGCAAGGGGAAGGGTCACTGGAAGCGGAACTGCCCCAAATACTTAGCGGATAAGAAGGCCGGCAACACCAAAGGTATATTTGATATACATGTGATTGATGTGTACCTTACCAGTAATCGTAGTAACTCCTGGGTATTTGATACCGGTGCCGTTGCTCATATTTGTAACTCACAGCAGGAGCTGCGGAATAAACGGAGACTGGCAAAGGACGAGGTGACGATGCGCGTCGGGAATGGTTCCAGAGTCGATGTGATCGCCGTCGGCACGCTGCCTCTACATTTACCTACGGGATTAGTTTTGAACCTCAATAATTGTTATTTAGTGCCAAGTTTGAGCATGAACATTGTATCTGGATCTCGCTTAATACGAGATGGCTACTCATTTAAGTCTGAGAATAATGGTTGTTCGATTTATATGAGAGATATGTTTTATGGTCATGCTCCGATGGTCAATGGTTTATTCTTAATGAATCTCGAGCGTAATATTACACATGTTCATAGTGTAGATGCCAAAAGATTTAAAGTTGATAACGATAGTCCCACATACTTGTGGCACTGCCGCCTTGGTCACATTGGTGTCAAGCGCATGAAGAAGCTCCATGCCGATGGACTTTTAGAGTCTCTTGATTATGAATCGTTTGACACGTGCGAACCATGCCTCTTAGGTAAAATGACCAAGACTCCGTTCTCCGGAACAATGGAGCGAGCAACCAACTTATTGGAAATCATACATACCGATGTGTGCGGTCCAATGAGCGTTGAGGCTCGCGGAGGATATCGTTATGTTCTCACTCTCACAGATGACTTGAGTAGATATGGGTATGTCTACTTAATGAAACACAAGTCTGAGACCTTTGAAAAGTTCAAGGAATTTCAGAATGAGGTGGAGAATCAACGTGACCGAAAGATAAAATTCTTACGATCAGATCGTGGAGGAGAATACTTAAGTCACGAATTTGGTACAAACTTAAAGAAATGTGGAATCGTTTCACAGCTCACGCCGCCTGGAACACCTCAGCGAAACGGTGTGTCCGAACGTCGTAATCGCACTCTATTGGATATGGTGCGGTCTATGATGTCTCTTACCAATTTACCGCTATCATTTTGGGGATACGCTCTAGAGACAGCTACATTCACTTTAAATAGGGCACCGTCTAAATCCGTTGAGACGACACCGTATGAATTATGGTTTGGAAAGAAACCTAAGCTGTCGTTTCTAAAAGTTTGGGGATGCGAAGCTTATGTCAAGAAACTTCAACCTGAAAAGCTCGAACCCAAGTCGGAAAAATGCGTATTCATAGGATACGCTAAGGAAACTATAGGGTATACCTTCTACTTAAGATCCGAAGGCAAGATCTTTGTTGCCAAGAACGGATGCTTTCTGGAAAAAGAGTTTCTCTCGAAAGAA
>NW_021276168.1:0-1764 GCF_002162155.2 Triticum dicoccoides | reverse complement strand
TAACACCTTTGGACTTGTAGTTTGACTCGGATTCTGCTGCAGCATCAGATTGTTTCGTCCACAACTCAACGCTCCGGACGAATTTGAAGGTGATTCCAATTGGGTTGGAAAGTGCACGAAATCTAGTTTCCAACAAAAAAAGAATCACCCAATTCGGAGTCCGTATGAAAAACTTGTGTCCGTTTTGAGTCAGGTGTGTCTGTGCAGTCCGAATCTGAATCCAGAACGTGAGAGACTTGGACTCTATCTTCTCTTGGGCCAAAAGTGACGTGAGAGAACTTTTTGGACAGCAAATAAACATCTCTTTCTTCCTTATCTTCATATGTGGATTGTACAAATGTCCCATACACCTGCAATTAGACAAAACACAAAAGTGTGTGAAGTATTTTTGTTCTGGATAACATAAATAGATTATCGAATAGTTTGCACTAGAAATCACCTGACAAATATGCATATATGCAATATTTTTGGTCATATCCAGGGTAGTCATGTCCTCATCACATATATAGCAAACCCAGCTCCACATATTTCTACACCGTGTATACGTATGTTCCCCTGGCAATCGTTTTACACAATCTTCGGAGTTATTTGACACCGCTAGTTGCCTGTCACCACCTGCCGCATGGTAAGAACTTGTAAGATATTGATATTTGCTTTACTGTGAGCACTTTACAACCACATCCTAGTAGTTCATAGGAACATTATTCTCGAATTTTGGTTCTTGTTTCTACTAATCATGACAGATTCCAGAGATATAAGTTCTTGAATGACGGACACATCTTCACCATCACGAGAGTTGGGACAACACACACAAGCATATGGTCAGGTTATCTCTTTACCATCATTTGAGGGTAGATTTAATCCTGCTATTTATCTAGCTTGGGAGCTTGAAGTAGAACCAAGTTTTTAGTCACCATGATTTTTCTGAACTTGAGAGAGTACGAGCTACCATTAGAGCATTTACTGGTTTTGCTTCTGTTTGGTGGAGTATACATTGTAAGAAAAACATTGATAACCAACCCACAACTTGGAAAGTTTTGAAAGCTGTAATGAGACAACAATTTTTTCCTCCTTACTATCGTCGTGAATTGCGTCGCAAATTGGAGCAATTAAAACAAGGCAGTAACACTGTTCATGCTTACTACCAAGAGTTCAAATCTTATATGCATCATTGTGACATAGAAGAATGTGAGGATGATACAATGAATAGATTTTTTGGTGGTTTGAACCATGATATTCAGGCAAGATTTCAGTATATTCCTCTTTGCATTACTGGTATGTATGTCCGTGCTTGTACCTTTGAGAGACAAATACAGGAGGATGCATTGGGTGACTACAACAACTACTATTCCAGTTCATGCTCACCACCGCCGGTTGGTTACTCCACTATTGCACCTACTAGAGCAGCCCCACCTCGGATTGTGAGCGCGATATCATCTCAAGAGTATGGTACATTGTCAATGTCCGTACCTACATCAGCTACATCTCTGCGAGGTAACAGTAAAGGTCTTGATGATATAACTTCACATGAGAATGAAGCATGCCTAGTTAACTTGAATGCATCATGTGTTGAGTTACCTGTTGATTTGAGCACACCACCTATTTTAGAGACTCTTTTTACTGTCATGAATGCGTCATGTGATCAAACAACTGAAATATCAACAATTTTGAGTGCACCCATTGAATTAACTGTTGATGCAAAAGAACCAATGTTTAATCATTTTGATATGACCTCTAATCTTGATGATGATTCTGTGTCCAATG
>NW_021276167.1:0-1025 GCF_002162155.2 Triticum dicoccoides | reverse complement strand
TAAAATAAATAAAGCAACAAAGAAAACAAAGAAACTAAAAAAGTGTTTTGAAATTTGAAAACTAATGGCACTAACAGAAAGTTTATAATTTTTCTAAAACTAAAAGCAAAAGGAATTAAAAAATAAAGCAAAAAACAAAAGAAAATAAATAATGCAGAAAACAAAACAAAAAAACTGGGAAAAATAACAACAATAAGTATTTTTTTGTAAGTAGAAACAAAATAAAATAAATAAAGCAACAAAGAAAACAAAAAAACAAAAAAAGTGTTTTCAAATTTGAAAACTAATGGCATTAACAAAAAGTTTATAATTTTTCTAAAACTAAAAGCATAAAGAATTAAAAAATAAAGCAAAAAACAAAAGAAAATAAAATAAATAAAGCAACAAAAAAAGTGCCACCTACTGGGCCCCCACGGCCTGAATACGACTAGAAACCCATCCAAGGGCCAGGATTCAGGCCCGCAGGAGGCCCAGTAGGCCCACAGGCATAGCAGTGACAATTAGACCCGTAAGCCTGCAATGGAGAGAAGCTCGAGAGGGGTGCCGCAGTGGGGCTTATAAACCACTGCGCACCCCTCTCAACTAGCGAGGTGGAACTAAACTTTCGACGCCGCAGCAGCACAAGGACTTTGGTCCCGGTTGGTGGCACCAACCGGGACTAAAGGGGGCATTGGTCACGGTTGGGGGCATTGGTCACGGTTGGTGCCACGAACCGTGACCAATGCCCCCTTTAGTCCCTGTTGGTGCTACCAACCGGGACCAAAGGCCGCCGCTTCCCGCCCTTTGGGCTTTTGAAAAGAGGCCTTTGGTCCCGGTTGGTGGCACCAACCGGGACTAATGCCCGCCTTTAGTCCCGATTGCTTCCACGAACCGGGACTAAAGGCTCTGCTATATAAGTCCACACTTAGGAAATTTTCACTCTCATCTTGCAGTTGCCGCCCCTGACGACGCCGACGTCGCCTGCCCCGGCCCGCCCTCGTCGCGGTCGCCCGCGTCCCTGCCCCGACGCGCGCCGCCCCGGCCCG
>NW_021276166.1:0-1510 GCF_002162155.2 Triticum dicoccoides | reverse complement strand
AACACTCGAAGTTTTGGCCGATTCTGGGCTCTTTCATGGACTATTACTCACTGTTTTGGGGTCCCGAAGTGATTTCCATGGTTGTCGGACCCCATGATGTGCTTATGTGTTGCTCTTCAAGACTCTCAGTCTGGGCCGATTCTAGCCCGTTTCGTGGACTATTACTCACTGTCTTGTGGTCCCGGAGTGATTTCCACGATTAACGAACTTAACCCCAGGGTGCGTTTATGTGCCGGTCAGCAACACTCACAGTTTTTGTCGATTCTGCCCCGTTTCATGGCCTATTACTCATTGTTTTGAGGTCTCGGAGTGATTTCCCCGATTAAGGAACCCCAGGGTGCATTTAAGTGTCGGTCATCAGCACTCACTATTTTGGCCGATTCTGGTCCGTTTCGTGTACTATTACTCACTGTTTTGGGGTCCCAGAGCGATTTCCACGATTGATGATCCCCGGGGTGCGTTTACGTGTCCGTCGTCAACACTCAAAGTTTTGGCCAATTCTGACCCGTTTCGTGGACTATTACTCGTCGTTTTGGTGTACCGAAGCGATTTCCATAGTTGTTGAACCCCGAGGTGCGCTTACGTGTCGGTCATCAACACTCGCAGTTTTGGCCAATTCTGTCCTATTTCATGGCCTATTACTCACTGTTTTGGGGTCCTAAAGAGATTTCCATGGTTGTCGAACCCCAAGGTGTGCTTACGTGTTGGTCGTCAAGAATCGCAGTCTGGGCCGATTTTGGCCCATTTCTTGGACTATTACTCAGTTTTGGGTTCCCGAAGTGATTTCCACGATTGACGAACCTCTGGGTGCGTTTACGTGTCGGTCATCAGCACTCACAATTTTTGGCCGATTCTGGTCTGTTTCGTGCACTATTACTCACCGTTTTGGGGACCCAGAGCGATTTCCACGATTGACAATCCCCAGGTTGAGTTTACGTGTCCGTCGTCAACACTCAAAGTTTTGGCCAATTCTGACCCGTTTAGTGAACTATTACTCACCGTTTTGGTGTCCCGAAGTGATTTCCATAGTTGTTGAATCCCAAGGTGCGCTTACGTGTCGGCCATCAACACTCGAAGTTTTGGCCGATTCTGGGCTCTTTCATGGACTATTACTCACTGTTTTGGGGTCCCGAAGTGATTTCCATGGTTGTCGGACCCCATGATGTGCTTATGTGTTGCTCTTCAAGACTCTCAGTCTGGGCCGATTCTAGCCCGTTTCGTGGACTATTACTCACTGTCTTGTGGTCCCGGAGTGATTTCCACGATTAACGAACTTAACCCCAGGGTGCGTTTATGTGCCGGTCAGCAACACTCACAGTTTTTGTCGATTCTGCCCCGTTTCATGGCCTATTACTCATTGTTTTGAGGTCTCGGAGTGATTTCCCCGATTAAGGAACCCCAGGGTGCATTTAAGTGTCGATCATCAGCACTCACTATTTTGGCCGATTCTGGTCCGTTTCGTGTACTATTACTCACTGTTTTGGGGTCCCAGAGCGATTTCCACGATTGA
>NW_021276165.1:0-2271 GCF_002162155.2 Triticum dicoccoides | reverse complement strand
CAGGTGGGCCGGGTGCTGGGCGCCAGGTAAGTTTTCCTGTTACTTCCTGTTTTCTGTTTTTTAATACTTCTGCAACTTTGTTGAATTATTAAAAATACTTAGGCAACTCCTAAAGTCACCAAACTACTCCTGGTCCATAGTTGGATTATTTCCAACATGAAACATTTTAGTTTGGAGATATTTGAGCATCTGAATATTTTATATAATTTTAAATGCCCAAATTCAAATATCTATGATTTAATTCAAAGACCCTAAGATGACCTAGGAAAATGTGCATCACTTTTGGCAGAGGTTCTGAACCAAGACAAAAATGATGGGCATTTTAGAAGGGCATTTCAGGTTCATTGAAAAAGTTTTTAGTAAACCCTAGTTGGTTTCAGAGGGGGCTGGGGGTTCTGTCATCCCCATTTCAGGTTTCTGATGAAAGAATAGACATGATGCAACACTCTAATGCATGAACTAGCTAGGGTGTGACAGAGCTATTAAATCGCAAGTTTTGGCCAACTTCGTCGCAGAATGGACGGAGGCCGAGCTCCCTAAAGAGTACGGCGCATATTCAAACTAGATCATGCATTTCGACGGCTCCAAAATGTTGGCCGGACTAGGGGCTGGCATCGTCTTGACGTCCCCCACAGGAGACACAGTTCAATATGTGCTCCAGATCATGTACACGGACTCCAACAATGCAGCCGAATATGAGGCCCTCCTACATGGTCTCTGGATGGCAGTATCCATGGGCATTCAACGCCTAGAGGTATGCGGGGACTCGAACCTCGCGATATCCCAAAAAACGGAGACTTCGACGCCAAGGATCCAAAAATGGCAGCTTACCGCAACGCTGTCCTAAAAATGTCAGCTCGGTTCGAAGGGTTGGAGTTTCATCATATAGCCTGAGAAAACAATCAGGCAGCGGATGTCCTGGCACGCATTGGAGCAAAACGCGATGCAGTCCCGCCCAACATCTTTTTAGAAAGACTATTCAAGCCATCCATAGCATGGGAGGGGGAACCCGCAGATAACAGCCCAGACCTAACTGCACCACTTGACGCCGAACAATCTGACATAATTGGAGGCTCGGCCACCGAAATTACACCTTCAGCCCACGTAATAATGGCAGTCATCGCCCCGTGGACAGAACCGTTCCTAGCCTACCTTACTAGGCAGGAACTCCCAGAGGAGCAAAACGAGGCACGCTGCATAGTGCGGCGATCTAAAGCCTATAAAGTCCATGAGGGAGAGCTTTATAAGAAAAGCACTACCGGAGTCCTTCAAAGGTGCATCTCCGAAGAGGAAGGGTGGAACTTGCTGGCTGAAATTCATGCCGGTCTCGGTGGCCACCACGCTGCAGCTCGGTCCCTTGTAAGCAAGGCTTTCCGTACGGGCTTTTACTGGCCGACGGCCCAAGCAGACGCTCAGTACTTAGTCCAACGATGCGTCGGTTGCCAGCTTTTTGCAAACCAAAGCCATATGCCACCCACTGCCCTCCGAACTATCCCCATCACTTGTCCCTTCGCGGTCTGGGGGCTTGACATGGTTGGACCCCTTAAAGGCAGAACCCACAAGAAAAAATACTTACTGGTCATGGTGGATAAGTTCACCAAATGGATAGAAGCCAAGCCTGTTAAGACGGCCGAATCCGGACCTGTGATAGACTTCATATCCGGGGTTGTACACCATTACGGTGTCCCACATAGCATCATCACTGATAATGGCGCAAACTTCACCTCCAACGAGGTAAAACTATGGTGCAAAAACATGGGCATCAAGCTCGACTATGCTTCCGTCTATCACCCACAAACTAACGGCCAGGTCGAACGTGCAAATGGTCTTATCATGAGCAGCATTAAACCCAGACTAGTGCGGTCCCTCAAGGAATCTAACACGCACTGGGTCGAGGAGCTCGACTCCGTACTCTGGGTGCTGCGGACCACGCCGAATCGCACCACCGGATATACACCATTCTTTATGGTGTACGGCGCAGAGGCAGTTCTGCCCTGCGACATAATTCATGACTCACCTTGAGTGCGCATGTACGAAGAAAGAGAAGCCGAGCTTGATCAGCAGGACAACTTGGACGCCTTGGAGGAGGAGCGTGACGTGGCAAAAGCCCGTTCCGCATTTTATCAACAGCAGGCTCGAAGATATCAAAGCAAAGAAGTACGGGCCAAAAATTACAATGTTGGCGAACTAGTTCTACGCCTGCCGGATAAGAAAAAGGAGAAACTCAAGCCCAAGTGGGAAGGTCCATTCATAATCGACCAAGTCCTGACT
>NW_021276163.1:0-2488 GCF_002162155.2 Triticum dicoccoides | reverse complement strand
AAATTTCAGATTCAATTCTCTGTACTTGACCCTTCCTTGAAGGCACAGACTGCTTGGTGATCAGGCACATTTTCTACCGTGTAATGCAATGTGATCCATCTCTGGATGTAATCCCTCAAAGTTTCATTCGGTTTCTGCACACAAGACCGCAGTTCTGTAAGACCTGCTGGTCGCTTGCATGTTCCTTCAAATGTTGTGACAAACACTCGGGCGAGATCTTCCCAAGTGTAAATGCTGGTAGGTGTTAACTGATTCAGCCATGCTCTGGCCGAGCCCTCCAACATGAGAGGCAGGTGCTTCATGGCCACTTCATCATTGCCACAGCCAATCTGGACGGCCACTCGGTAATCTTCAAGCCTAGTATCGGGCTTGGACTCACCAGTGAACTTACTGACTCCAGTCGCCAACCTGAAGTTGGGAGGAATCACTGCGGCCCTGATGGCTCTGCTAAAACACTCTGGCCCTGAGACATGCACTCTGCTGCTGGTAGGCGCATCTCTGTCGTGACCTTCTCGGTGAGCTCTGTTCCTGTCGACCAAACCTTGAATGAGAATGGATCTCGCATCAAAGCCTGGTTCCCTGGCGTCGACTGGAATCCTTCGCCCAACACTATGAGGACGCCTGTCATCCTGCTGTCGAGGCACGTACGATCCGCTCCTCGGGGGAGGGGTGGGCACTCGACGTCGATCATCATGATCGAATCGGTGGTCATACTGCTCGCGGTTCCTGTGCTGATTACGCCGGTCGTCACGTCCCTCACGCCTCGGGGGTGATCTTGGGCTATGAGCCGACTGAACTGTGTCTGCGGCAACGGACCTGCTATGAATCCTGTTCCGCGACTGTGAAACAGTGGAATTCTGGTCTCTTGCTGCCCGGAGTAACGCTCTAATCTGTATCAAGCCTCTGCCAGCCTCTGACTAGGAAGGCTGAATCGACTCCGCTATACGGGCTACGGCTGCTAAATTCTGAATCGGAGTTCGATATACCTGCGGGGGCGGAAAGAGCTGACGTCGACTGGATTCTGGAACCCGTTGACGTGCTCGCTCGTCGAGTGCTCGCTGGAGGTTCTCCAGTCGAGTGCGCTCAGCCAAGTTGGCCAAGCGCGTGTCCTCCAAGGCACGGGCCTTGGGGGTTTCTCCAACGATAGGAGTGTGAAGTGCATCCATGTTCCGACGACGAAGTTCCTCTCTCTGCAGCGACGTGAGGGGCTCGGGAAGATACTCCTCATGGGGATGCGACGGGTCGCCTCCATCTGCGCCTCCGTCGGTGCGGGGAAAATCGGGAGGACTGCGTGGTCCATCGACCATCAGAACTTCCGCCACCGGATCACTGCTGTCGCACTCGGATGCGGTCTCTGCGGAGCCAGTCGACAGGTCGAACAAGCCGTAGAGAGATTCATCGGGCTCGATCGCCGCGACTTGTGGGGTGGCAGACTGGCGGGCCACCGCATGCCTCACCCACCGCTGAAGCCTCGACCGACCGGAGCTCTTGCACCGGCGGGAGACAGGAAGGGAGGACGCCACAAGAGCCGACCGATATTGGGTCGACGGCTGCCGCAGGAGGACACCGCGGACGCATGCGCGAAAGTGCGTCGCCCCGCGGACGGGGAGCGCGTCGACGTCGAGTGGAGCCTCCTGAAGCCAAGCGGAGTCATCGGCGATGAACGTGAGCGCGCCGAGATGGATCTCGCGGCCCTCCACCAAAACTCTGCCCGAAACCATGATCAAAGGGATCGGAAAAATCACAACTTTTCCAACAAGTCGCTAAGACACCGGCCCCACGGTGGGCACCAACTGTCGTGGTTCTAACTTTGACAGTAATGTAGGGGGTAGGTATGGAGAGGCAAGATCTTAGCTATGGAGTAGTTGTAAGCACACGAGGTTTACGAGTTCAAGCCCTTCTCAGAGGAAGTAATAGCCCTATGTCTCGGAGCCCGGAGGCGGTCGACTGGATTATGTGTGTATACAGGGGTGAGAACCCTTTACACTGAGGAGGGGGTGGCTTATATAGAGTTCGCCAGACCCCTCCAGCCCTCAGTTATGCAGGGTTTAAAGTACATTAAGGCTGGGCGTTACTGGTAACGCCTCTAATAAAGTGCTATAAAGACCATAAAAGCTACTCAATGACCGACCGTTAGCGTACGGAGTGACTTTAGGTCTCCTGGCCGTCGAGTGGTTGCTTCGTGGTCGAGTGTCTTCGAGTCCGTCGAGTGGAACACCTCCAAGTCGATTGAAAGGTGATTTCTTCTAAGGATGTCCTTGGGTAGGGTAGTTAGGACAGGTCCATGACCCTACCCTAGGTACATGGCTTCATCATTGACCGAAGAGGTGTCTCGGTTATGTCTACATAATTTTCGAACCCATAGGGTCCGCACGCTTAACGTTCGTTGGCGATATAGTGTTATATGAGTTATACGATTTATTGATCGAATGTTGTTCGGAGTCCCGGATGAGATCACGGACATGATGAGGAGCTCCGGAATAGTCCG
>NW_021276162.1:217847-240476 GCF_002162155.2 Triticum dicoccoides | reverse complement strand
TCGCTTTGGTGGAAGTCGACTTTGACGATCCGACTACGAACGTGCGAGGACGTCGCGCCTTAGCAATCGCTAAACCAACTCCGAGAGGTTATTAACCACGCCGGAGCACGATCAACCTGACCACGAGGGTCTGTTTCCTGCGAGCAAATGAAGAACAAGCAAGAAACTGTGATTGCAATCTGGATATTGCGAATATAAGATGAAAGCTTTATTGATCAAGGTGGGGTTCTGTGACGCCTTTGTCTGGTCGTTGAACACAAACGAAGTACGCGAAGTTGCAGCTATGACGAACTTTTAATCTAAACAAAACCCAAAGTCTAAACGATGCCCTAAGGGCTGTATATATGGAGGAAGAGGGGGGGAATTTCGTGGCCCTTGGTGGAGGGGTCCGAAATCAACCCTATCTCTTGTTTCCCCACACATACGGACTCTAAAAATAGCCTATACTTATGTATTTCAAAATTACATGGGCCTGGCCCAATAATAAGGTGACGCAACACCTAAAATAGCCTCGGGACGAAATTTGTGAAGTGGCATCTTGTATATTTCGTCCAAGGCTTCATGCACCCATTATGGTGGCTTCAAAGTCCTGAAATCATCACTTGTAACTCCGTTCTTGTTCCCCTTGCGCATGCCATCATCTCCATGCTTGTTCTTGCTCCAATGTTCATCCTTCTCCAAGCTAGGCCCTTCATTTGTAAGCAAAACAAATGTATCCAATTTAGGCAGCATCATATTCTCATGAACATTAAAATCATTACCAAGAAACGAAAGTACCTGGTAATTTAGTTGGCGTGCACGAGCTCTAGTAATTGGTCCAGTATGTATAGCAGCAGGGGCTGTGGGTGTAACAATTGTATTGATGTCCTCATCAACATCACATTCCAAAGTGTCTTCATAAGCACCTATTTTGAAAGAGACTTGGACCGTATGCTCGACTCGTATAGTGCCGGAGTCACTTAGCCATTGAACCTTGTAGGGGTGCGGGTGCTTCTTCTCGATCAATTGAAGTTTTGAACATAGTTCTTCACTTGCCAAGTTGTGGCAACTACCTCCATCGATGATGACCTTGACGGACCTTCCCTTGATGCCGGCCTTAGTGTGGAAGATGTGGCCTCTTTGGTCTTCTTCTTGTTGATGTTGAAGTGTCAAGACTTTGGAGACAACGAGAGCGGGGCTCGAATCCTCATCACAAAAGACTTGATCATCTTCATCCTCGTTCACGTGCCGGTGCATGGCCACTTGCTCAATGGCTTCCATTTCATCTTCACTCATTGAGTCGTAGGTGCCATCGTCGTTGAGGATCATGGTGCGCTTGTTGGTGCATTCATAGGACTTGTGGCCTCGGCCGCCGCAAGTGAAACACTTGAAGGAGCTTGTTTTGATGGTCTCATCGGTCGGAGTAGATGATGAAGCACGCGGCTTGAAGTTGCTTGTAGTAGGAGGAAGACGACTTGAACTTGTGGAAGTTTTCTTGTAACTTGACTTTTCATCGTTGCTTGGAGAAGGTTTGGTTGATGTCGAAGTTGGAGGAGTTGTTGAAGCTTGGTTGTTGGAGAAGCCGTGTGTCTTGTAGGAGTACTTGGCGTATTTGAGGTCATCTTGCACTTGACGTTCCGCCTTTGTAGCTTGATGCACGAGCTCAATGAGGTTGGAGTAGGGTTGGAAGTCGGCGATCTTCTTGATGGGATGATTGAGTCCATTCAAGAATCGTGCCATTGTTTGCTCATCATCTTCCGTGACATTGGCTCGAATCATGGCAATCTCCATTTCCTTGTAGTATTCTTCAACACTCTTTGTTCCTTGCTTGAGGAGTTGTAGCTTCTTGAAGAGATCGCGGTTGTAGTAGGTTGGCACAAAACGTGCTCGCATGACATCCTTCATTTGAGCCCAAGTGGTGATTGGAGGTTCACCTCTTGCTTCCCGGCGTTCAAGGACTTGTTCCCACCATATGAGCACATAGTCTTGGAACTCAAGTGATGCCATAGCGATCTTCTTCTCTTCCTCATAGTTGTGCAAACGAAAGATTTTGTCGACCTTCAATGCCCATGAGAGGTACTCTTCCAGATCATTGCTTCCCTTGAACTTGGGCATTGTGAACTTGAGCTTGCCATAGCGTTGCTCTTCATTGTGTTGTTGGCGATGGTGATGATGACGTCCTTGGCGTGGAGGGTAGTCATCCTCATGTTGCTCTTGGCGCGGAGGAAGTCCATGATCAACTTGCTCTTGTTGAACTTGAGGTTGAAGGGGAGCTTGACGAGCTTGAGGAGGGGCTTGTGTGATGAGGACATCAATACAATTGTTACACCCACAGCCCCTGCTGCTATACATACTGGACCAATTACTAGAGCTCGTGCACGCCAACTAAATTACCAGGTACTTCCGTTTCTTGGTAATGATTCTAATGTTCATGAGAATATGATGCTGCCTAAATTGGATACATTTGTTTTGCTTACAAATGAAGGGCCTAGCTTGGAGAAGGATGAACATTGGAGCAAGAACAAGAACGGAGTTACAAGTGATGATTTCAGGACTTTGAAGCCACCATAATGGGTGCATGAAGCCTTGGACGAAATATACAAGATGCCACTTCATAAATTTCGTCCCGAGGCTATTATAGGTGCTGCGTCACCTTTTTATTGGGCCAGGCCCATGTAATTTCGAAATACATAAGTATAGGCTATTTTTAGAGTCCGTATGTGTGGGGAAACAAGAGATAGGGTTGATTTCGGACCCCTCCACCAAGGGCCACGAAATTCCCCCCCTCTTCCTCCATATATACAGCCCTTAGGCATCGTTTAGACTTTGGGTTTTGTTTAGATTAAAAGTTCGCCATAGCTGCAACTTCGCGTACTTCGTTTGTGTTCAACGACCAGACAAAGGCGTCACAGAACCCCACCTTGATCAATAAAGCTTTCATCTTATATTCGCAATATCCAGATTGCAATCTCAGTTTCTTGCTTGTTCTTCGTTTGCTCGCAGGAAACAGACCCTCGTGGTCAGGTTGATCGTGCTCCGGCGTGGTCAATAACCTCTCGGAGTTGGTTTAGCGATTGCTAAGGCGCGACGTCCTCGCACGTTCGTAGTCGGATCGTCAAAGTCGACTTCCACCAAAGCGATATCCATCATCTCATCGAAAGACGGGACACCTTTGCCTCTATCAAGTGGTATCAGATTTCCAGGTTGCTCGGTGAGATTTACAGTTTTTCGTAGTTTAGATCGAGTCTGTTCTTCATACCTGCAGTCCACGAAAAAGCCACAAAAAAAAAGAGTCGGGTAGCCACGCTCCGTTTAGGCCCAAAATTTTTTGAAAATGCATTTTTCGAAAAAATTTCTAGCTATCCTATTTTTAGGTGTTTCTGAGTGTTTTGAGACAGGTGCCATTATAGGAAGTTTTTTTTGACCCGTTTCCAGTTTTTGGGTCCGGGCAGTCGAAAAAAAAAATTGGTCGAAAAATTTTGTGCCCATCCTGTCAGTTTGAGCTAGGAAAAGTTTTGAGATACTCGCCATTATAGTGATTTTTCGCAAAAAAAAAAGCAGCGCAAAAAAAAAGAGCGCAAAAAAAAAGAGCGAAAAAAAAATTCAGAGTGTGCTTTTCCCTTGTTTACGTGCCGCGCCGTGATTTTGTTGGTGTTCTAGGCTCGCGTCTCTAGCACAGTCTAGCCTAGGACCAGCACAGTACCGTCGTTGAGCGTTTATTCAACTTTGCATCTCTGAATTGATTATTGCTGACCCTTTTTGCTACCATAGTAAAGCCTTCCCAGCTCCACATACATCTACGTCGTGCGTTTGACTCTCCCTAGTAATCGCTCTATCCAAGCTTTGAGAGTTGTGACTACAACGGTTGCCGATCACCGCATGTTGCTGGGTAAGAACTGGTAAGAATTTGAGTTTTGCTTGACGGATTTGTGACACCCACCACCACCACTTGTTCGTAGTCTGTAGGATCATATCCTTGTGTGTTTCTATTGCTGTTAACCATGCCAGGATCACAAGCCGACGAGATTGACTGGGAGAATTTATCGAACAAGGAGCTTCATGATAAGTTTGAGCAAATGATGACTGAACAGGTGCAAGATGTGCTGAACAATTTTGAAGAGGCCATGGAGAAGATCACTGGCCTTGAGAAGACGTTCGAAACAAAGCTCGATAACAGATTTAATGAATTGCTCGCGCGTCTTCCACCACCACCACCCGCTGCACCTAACGCACCTCTCCAACAACAACAACAACGACTACCTCCACGTCGCGAAATAGACCTTCGCCGAGCGAGCCGTGTTCCTCTTGCGTTTGGCCAAACTGTTGGTGCTGCTGTTGATACTTCTGTGGCTCCTGCTACTGCTGTTGCTGGTACCCAGGAGGATGATGAGTATGCGGGCGATTATGAGGACGAGGTTGATCAAAATCAGATCTACGAGCAGCCACCAGCACCACCACCAGCAGGTCGACCTCAGGTATATATTCGTAATGGTAGGCCTGCACCACCACCTCAGGTACGAGATGATGTCCATATTCCTAAATTGAAATTGAATATTCCACCATTTGAGGGTAGATATGTTCCTGATATATATCTTACTTGGGAGTTAGAAACTGAACAACGATTTACATGTTTACAATATCCTGAGGAGAGACGAGTTGCTGCTGCTGTTTGTGCTTTCACTAGTTTTGCATGTGTATGGTGGTCTGAACATTGTAGATTATATCCTATTCCAACTACTTGGGCTGCTTTGAAAACTGCTATGCATACGCGTTGGGTTCCACCATATTATCAACGTGAATTGCTTCAAAAATTGCAGCGTTTAAGACAAGGAAAAAATTCTGTAGAAGAATATTATCAGGAATTACAAACTGGCATGATTAGATGTGGTATTGTTGAGGAGAATGAAGCTATGCTTGCACGTTTTCTGGGTGGATTAAATAGAGAGATTCAGACCATTCTAGACTATAAGGAGTATACTAATATCACTCGTTTATTCCATCTTGCTTGTAAAGCTGAACGTGAAGTGCAAGATCGACAAGCATTGGGGCGAACTAACTTTTCTGCAGGCCGATCTTCATCATGGACACCACGTGCATCTTCTACTTCAACTGCACCAGCACCTCCATCCGGTGCCACCTCCAGCCGTGATACAAGAAAACAGGCACAACCACCATTATCTGCCAAGAGCGCACCTGCGGGGCCTGCACAGCGTTCTTCTTCTTCCATGGCATCAACAGGGCACACAAGTGATATTATTTGTCGTCGTTGTAAGGGAGGAGGTCATTATGCGAGGGAATGCAAATCTCCGCGTGTGATGATTGCTACCGCGGATGGTGGATATGAGTCCGCTAGTGACTATGATGAGGAGACATTGGCTCTTATTACACGTGAAGAACATGGTGGAGATGATTCTGATCATGAGACGCAATACATGGCTCCTGAAGACGCTGACAGGTATGAATGTTTAGTTGCTCAACGTGTTTTGAGTGTGCAGGTCACACAAGCTGAGCAAAATCAGAGGCACAATTTGTTCCATACCAAGGGAGTTGTGAAGGAACGTTCTGTGCGCGTCATAATAGATGGAGGGAGCTGCAACAACTTGGCTAGCATGGAGATGGTGGAGAAGCTTTCTCTCACCACAAGACCACATCCACATCCTGATGAGGACATGACTACCTTGGATATGACCAAAAATATTGCACATTTGCATATTTGTCAGGTGATTTCTAGTGCAAACTATTCAATAATCTATTTATGTTATCCAGAACAAAAATACTTCACACACTTTTGTATTTTGTCTAATTGCAGGTGTATGGGACATTTGTACAATCCACATATGAAGATAAGGAAGAAAGAAATGTTTATTTGCTGTCCAAAAAGTTCTCTCACGTCACTTTTGGCCCAAGAGAAGATAGAGTCCAAGTCTCTCATGTTCTGGATTCAGATTCGGACTGCACAGACATACCTGACTCAAAACGCACACAAGTTTTTCATACGGACTCCGAATTGGGTGATTCTTTTTTTGTTGAAAACTAGATTTCGTGAACTTTCCAACCCAATTGGAATCACCTTCAAATTCGTCCGGAGCGTTGAGTTGTGGACGAAACAATCTGATGCTGCAGCAGAATCCGAGTCAAACTACAAGTCCAAAGGTGTTACATCACCTCCACTTGGGCCCATTGGCCTTGTACGACCTAGATTTAGTTCTAGGCTGCCTTGGGACGTCCTGCCACCTCCTTGGCCGCCACCCCTTTGATAGAGGCAAAGGTGTCCCGTCTTTCGATGAGATGATGGATTTCGCTTTGGAGGAAGTCGACTTTGACGATCCGACTACGAACGTGCGAGGACGTCGCGCCTTAGCAATCGCTAAACCAACTCCGAGAGGTTATTGACCACGCCGGAGCACGATCAACCTGACCACGAGGGTCTGTTTCCTGCGAGCAAACGAAGAACAAGCAAGAAACTGAGATTGCAATCTGGATATTGCGAATATAAGATGAAAGCTTTATTGATCAAGGTGGGGTTCTGTGACGCCTTTGTCTGGTCCTTGAACACAAACGAAGTACGCGAAGTTGCAGCTATGGCGAACTTTTAATCTAAACAAAACCCAAGGTCTAAACGATGCCCTAAGGGCTGTATATATGGAGGAAGAGGGGGTGGATTTCGTGGCCCTTGGTGGAGGGGTCCGAAATCAACCCTATCTCTTGTTTCCCCACACATACGGACTCTAAAAATAGCCTATACTTATGTATTTCGAAATTACATGGGCCTGGCCCAATAATAAGGTGACGCAGCACCTAAAATAGCCTCGGGACGAAATTTATGAAGTGGCATCTTGTATATTTCGTCCAAGTCTTCATGCACACATTATGGTGGCTTCAAAGTCCTGAAATCATCACTTGTAACTCCGTTCTTGTTCCCCTTGCGCATGCCATCATCTCCATGCTTGTTCTTGCTCCAATGTTCATCCTTCTCCAAGCTAGGCCCTTCATTTGTAAGCAAAACAAATGTATCCAATTTAGGCAGCATCATATTCTCATGAACATTAGAATCATTACCAAGAAACGAAAGTACCTGATAATTTAGTTGGCGTGCACGAGCTCTAGTAATTGGTCCAGTATGTATAGCAGCAGGGGCTGTGGGTGTAACAATTGTATTGATGTCCTCATCATCCTCCCCTTCTTGAAATGAAGTCGTCCTCGACGGAAGTTCATCTTCCTCACCCACATAATGCTTCAAATCTGCAATGTTAAAAGTGGGACTAACCCCAAAATCTGCAGGCAACCGAAGATGGAAGAGGCAACAAATCAATAGGTGCACGAGGTAGGAAACCATACACAACTTCAAAAGGGCACATCTTAGTAGTAGAATGCAATGAACGATTATAAGCAAATTCAATATGAGGCAAGCATTCCTCCCACATTTTCTTATTATTCTTCAAAACAGCCCTAAGCATAGTAGACAACGTTCTATTGACTACTTCAGTTTGTCCATCAGTTTGGGGGTGACAAGTAGTACTAAAAAGCAGTTTAGTCCCCAACTTAGCCCATAAACATCTCCAAAAGTGGCTAAGAAATTTAGTATCACGATCTGAAACAATAGTATTTGGCACACCATGCAAGCGAATAATTTCACGAAAGAACAAATCAGCAACATTAACAGCATCATCGCTTTTATGACATGGTATAAAGTTTGCCATTTTCGAGAATCTATCCACGACAACAAATATGCTATCCCTCCCCTTCTTTGTTCGAGGTAAACCTAAAACAAAGTCCATAGATATATCCTCCCAAGGAACACTAGGTACAGGCAAAGGCATATATAAACCATGAGGATTGAGTCGTGACTTAGCTTTTTGACATGTAGTGCATCGAGCAATAAAACGCTCAACATCCCGTCTCATCTTTGGCCAAAAGAAATGTGTAGCAAGTACGTCCTCCGTCTTCTTCACGCCAAAGTGTCCCATTAATCCTCCTCCATGCGCCTCCTGCAACAACAATAGACGAACGGAGCTAGCTGGAATGCATAGCTTGTTAGCACGAAACACAAATCCATCGTTAACGACAAACTTGTTCCACATTCTTCCTTCTTTACAATTCTGCATTACATCTTTAAAATCAGCATCATGCACATATTGATCTTTGATGGTCTCCAAACCAAATATTTTGAAGTCAAGTTGTGAAAGCATAGTATAGCGACGAGACAATGCATCAGCAATAACATTTTCTTTTCCCTTCTTGTGTTTAATGACATAAGGGAAAGTCTCAATGAATTCAACCCATTTAGCATGTCTACGATTCAGTTTAGCTTGACTTTTAATATGTTTCAAAGATTCATGATCAGAATGTATAACAAACTCTTTGGGCCATAAATAATGTTGCCATGTTTCTAAAGTCCGAACAAGAGCATATAATTCTTTATCATAAGTAGAATAATTCAGACTAGGCCCACTCAATTTTTCAGAAAAGTATGCAACAGGTTTGCCATCTTGTAATAACACACCTCCTAATCCAATTCCACTAACATCACATTCACGCTCAAAAGTCTTATTAAAATCAGGAAGTTGGAGTAAAGGAGCATGTGTCAACTTATCTTTCAATACCGTGAAGGCTTCTTCCTGTGCAGTACCCCAAAGAAAAGGCACATCTTTCTTTGTAAGCTCATTGAGAGGTGCAGCAATGGTGCTGAAATCTCTCACAAAACGCCTATAGAATACAGCGAGGCCAAGAAAACTCCTCACTTGTGTGACCGTTTTGGGCTGCGGCCAACTCTCAATAGCTTCAATCTTGGCTTTATCAACTTCAATTCCCTGTGGAGTAACAACATAGCCAAGAAAAGATACTCGGTCGGTGCAAAAGGTGCACTTCCCAAGGTTACCAAACTGATAGAGGCGAGGGTGTCCCGATCTTTCGATCAGATGGTAACTATTGATTTGGTGGAGACGACTTTGACGATCCGACTACAAACGTGCACGACGTTGCGCCTTAGCAATCGCTAAACCAATCTCCAGAGGTTATTGACCATGCCGGTGCACGATCAACCTGACCACGAAGGTCTATTCCTGCAAGCAATCGAAGAACGAGCACGAATATGATAAAAGCAATCTGAATATTGCAAATATATATGAAGTATTGATAAAGGTGGGGATCCGAAAGCGGTCTTGGTCTGGTCGTTGGACACAAACGAAGTACACGAAGTTGCGTTGGCTAACTTTTAACTAAACAAATCCCAAGGAAAAGCTACTAGATGGATCTACTTATATAGGAGCAAGGGGTGGCGGCCAAGGAGGTGGGAGGATGTCCCAAGGCAGCCTAAAACTAAATCTAGGTCGTACAAGGCCAATGGGCCCAAGTGGTGTTGATGTAACACCTTTGGACTTGTAGTTTGACTCGGATTCTGCTGCAGCATCAGATTGTTTCGTCCACAACTCAACGCTCCGGACGAATTTGAAGGTGATTCCAATTGGGTTGGAAAGTGCACGAAATCTAGTTTCCAACAAAAAAAGAATCACCCAATTCGGAGTCCGTATGAAAAACTTGTGTGCGTTTTGAGTCAGGTATGTCTGTGCAGTCCGAATCTGAATCCAGAACGTGAGAGACTTGGACTCTATCTTCTCTTGGGCCAAAAGTGACGTGAGAGAACTTTTTGGACAGCAAATAAACATCTCTTTCTTCCTTATCTTCATATGTGGATTGTACAAATGTCCCATACACCTGCAATTAGACAAAACACAAAAGTGTGTGAAGTATTTTTGTTCTGGATAGCACAAATAGATTATTGAATAGTTTGCACTAGAAATCACCTGACAAATATGCATATATGCAATATTTTTGGTCATATCCAAGGTAGTCATGTCCTCATCACCAGGCCCATGTAATTTCGAAATACATAAGTATAGGCTATTTTTAGAGTCCGTATGTGTGGGGAAACAAGAGATAGGGTTGATTTCGGACCCCTCCACCAAGGGCCACGAAATTCCCCCTCTTCCTCCATATATACAGCCCTTAGGGCATCGTTTAGACTTTGGGGTTTTGTTTAGATTAAAAGTTCGCCATAGCTGCAACTTCGCGTACTTCGTTTGTGTTCAACGACCAGACAAAGGCGTCACAGAACCCCACCTTGATCAATAAAGCTTTCATCTTATATTCGCAATATCCAGATTGCAATCTCAGTTTCTTGCTTGTTCTTCGTTTGCTCGCAGGAAACAGACCCTCGTGGTCAGGTTGATCGTGCTCCGGCGTGGTCAATAACCTCTCGGAGTTGGTTTAGCGATTGCTAAGGCGCGACGTCCTCGCACGTTCGTAGTCGGATCGTCAAAGTCGACTTCCACCAAAGCGAAATCCACCATCTCATCGAAAGACGGGACACCTTTGCCTCTATCACTATTTTGATGATATACTGATTTATAGCAGATCTTTGGAAGAACACTTGGAACATTTACGTGCTGTTTTTATTGCTCTACGTGATGCACGTTTGTTTGGTAACCTTGGGAAGTGCACCTTTTGCACCGACCGAGTATCTTTTCTTGGCTATGTTGTTACTCCACAGGGAATTGAAGTTGACAAAGCCAAGATTGAAGCTATTGAGAGTTGGCCGCAGCCCAAAACGGTCACACAAGTGAGGAGTTTTCTTGGCCTCGCTGGATTCTATAGGCGTTTTGTGAGAGATTTCAGCACCATTGCTGCACCTCTCAACGAGCTTACAAAGAAGGATGTGCCTTTTGTTTGGGGTACCGCACAGGAAGAAGCCTTCACGGTATTGAAAGATAAGTTGACACATGCTCCTTTACTCCAACTTCCTGATTTTAATAAGACTTTTGAGCTTGAATGTGATGCTAGTGGAATTGGATTAGGAGGTGTGTTATTACAAGATGGCAAACCTGTTGCATACTTTTCTGAAAAATTGAGTGGGCCTAGTCTGAATTATTCTACTTATGATAAAGAATTATATGCTCTTGTTCGGACTTTAGAAACATGGAAACATTATTTATGGCCCAAAGAGTTTGTTATACATTCTGATCATGAATCTTTGAAACATATTAAAAGTCAAGCTAAACTGAATCGTAGACATGCTAAATGGGTTGAATTCATTGAGACTTTCCCTTATGTCATTAAACACAAGAAGGGAAAAGAAAATGTTATTGCTGATGCATTGTCTCGTCGCTATACTATGCTTTCACAACTTGACTTCAAAATATTTGGTTTGGAGACCATCAAAGATCAATATGTGCATGATGCTGATTTTAAAGATGTAATGCAGAATTGTAAAGAAGGAAGAATGTGGAACAAGTTTGTCGTTAACGATGGATTTGTGTTTCGTGCTAACAAGCTATGCATTCCAGCTAGCTCCGTTCGTCTATTGTTGTTGCAGGAGGCGCATGGAGGAGGATTAATGGGACACTTTGGCGTGAAGAAGACGGAGGACGTACTTGCTACACATTTCTTTTGGCCAAAGATGAGACGGGATGTTGAGCGTTTTATTGCTCGATGCACTACATGTCAAAAAGCTAAGTCACGACTCAATCCTCATGGTTTATATATGCCTTTGCCTGTACCTAGTGTTCCTTGGGAGGATATATCTATGGACTTTGTTTTAGGTTTACCTCGAACAAAGAAGGGGAGGGATAGCATATTTGTTGTCGTGGATAGATTCTCGAAAATGGCAAACTTTATACCATGTCATAAAAGCGATGATGCTGTTAATGTTGCTGATTTGTTCTTTCGTGAAATTATTCGCTTGCATGGTGTGCCAAATACTATTGTTTCAGATCGTGATACTAAATTTCTTAGCCACTTTTGGAGATGTTTATGGGCTAAGTTGGGGACTAAACTGCTTTTTAGTACTACTTGTCACCCCCAAACTGATGGACAAACTGAAGTAGTCAATAGAACGTTGTCTACTATGCTTAGGGCTGTTTTGAAGAATAATAAGAAAATGTGGGAGGAATGCTTGCCTCATATTGAATTTGCTTATAATCGTTCATTGCATTCTACTACTAAGATGTGCCCTTTTGAAGTTGTGTATGGTTTCCTACCTCGTGCACCTATTGATTTGTTGCCTCTTCCATCTTCGGAGAAGGTTAATTTTGATGCTAAACAACGTGCTGAATTGATTTTAAAAATACATGACTTAACTAAGGAAAACATTGAGCGTATGAATGCTAAATATAAACTTGCTGGAGATAAGGGTAGAAAACATGTTGTGTTTGCACCTGGAGATCTTGTTTGGTTACATTTGCGTAAGGATAGATTTCCTGATTTGCGCAAATCAAAGCTAATGCCACGTGCTGATGGTCCCTTTAAGGTGTTAGAGAAAATAAATGATAATGCATATAAACTTGAGTTGCCTGCAGATTTTGGGGTTAGTCCCACTTTTAACATTGCAGATTTGAAGCATTATGTGGGTGAGGAAGATGAACTTCCGTCGAGGACGACTTCATTTCAAGAAGGGGAGGATGATGAGGACATCAATACAATTGTTACACCCACAGCCCCTGCTGCTATACATACTGGACCAATTACTAGAGCTCGTGCACGCCAACTAAATTATCAGGTACTTTCGTTTCTTGGCAATGATTCTAATGTTCATGAGAATATGATGCTGCCTAAATTGGATACATTTGTTTTGCTTACAAATGAAGGGCCTAGCTTGGAGAAGGATGAACATTGGAGCAAGAACAAGCATGGAGATGATGGCATGCGCAAGGGGAACAAGAACGGAGTTACAAGTGATGATTTCAGGACTTTGAAGCCACCATAATGTGTGCATGAAGCCTTGGACGAAATATACAAGATGCCACTTCATAAATTTCGTCCCGAGGCTATTTTAGGTGCTGCGTCACCTTATTATTGGGCCAGGCCCATGTAATTTCGAAATACATAAGTATAGGCTATTTTTAGAGTCCGTACGTGTGGGGAAACAAGAGATATGGTTGATTTCGGACCCCTCCACCAAGGGCCACGAAATCCACCCCCTCTTCCTCCATATATACAGCCCTTAGGGCATCGTTTAGACCTTGGGTTTTGTTTAGATTAAAAGTTCGCCATAGCTGCAACTTCGCGTACTTCGTTTGTGTTCAACGACCAGACAAAGGCGTCACAGAACCCCACCTTGATCAATAAAGCTTTCATCTTATATTCGCAATATCCAGATTGCAATCTCAGTTTCTTGCTTGTTCTTCGTTTGCTCGCAGGAAACAGACCCTCGTGGTCAGGTTGATCGTGCTCCGGCGTGGTCAATAACCTCTCGGAGTTGGTTTAGCGATTGCTAAGGCGCGACGTCCTCGCACGTTCGTAGTCGGATCGTCAAAGTCGACTTCCACCAAAGCGAAATCCACCATCTCATCGAAAGACGGGACACCGTTGCCTCTATCATTGGTGTAACGCCCTTTGAGCACCAAAGAGGTGGCTCTTTGTGATGAATGATGACATGTCGTCGCCGTTCTCGATGAGAGGTGGATTTGTAGAAGAACTTGGCCTATCCATCATACCAAGTAAAATTGTGAGTGGTAGAAGGAGATGAACTAATACCAATGTACCTTTGACCTAAGTTGAAGATGAATCAAGTTCACTCAAATGTGGACAATGAAATAGCACTATTGGTACCAATCCTTGTCGATTCTCACACCTACACAAGTAAAAGCTTTTGGTGGAGCTTGGTTAGGATGGTGGCACAAAATTGATTGCAATTGTTAGCTTGACTAAAAAATGTTGAAAAGGATTTGCAAATTCGCAAATGTAACAAGTAGACCAAGCAAGTAGTGGTACACGGAAACACACACGCAAATAGATAAATGGGATTGTGCAAACCAAAAGTGAGCCAAAATGTGGAATCCACGAAAATGCTCTTGTTGCACAATACTAGAGAGACGCTAGCACGACTGCACAATAGGCGGATACGGAGCTTGTGCACAACCTACTAGGCAAAAATGCAACGATCTCTATCCCAAGTATGCTATATGTATGGTATTTCGGTGCAATGATCCAAGATGATCTTATATGACAATCTTAATGTTGTATGATGCTATGCTTCTTGTTCATAAGCTCTTTGCTTATCTTTCCTCTTTGCTTAAAATCTTGAGTGGCTCTTTCTCTTGTGAGCTCTTTTCTTATGCAAACTTCACGAACCAAGATAGCAATTGTGTATGCGATGAAAACTTTGTGACACACAAGTTGATTCCGAGATATGCACCACGATGATATATATGATATGGGGTATGCTTACTAATGTGCACAAGTCACGTTGCCGGCAATACTCAATGGCTAGTCTCGATGGGTAAGCAATGCAAAAGATGGTATATGATGGTTATCAGTGCAATTGCAAGGTATGACAAAGATGTCGTCGAAGTTACCGTTCGTAGCGAAGATGAGTAGTCGACGAAAATGAGCGGTAGTTGTTGATGTTGCACCGCGCCTAAATAGCCGAAACACAAAAGGACATGGAAATCTCACTCAAATTGTCGAACCCAAAGTCGAATGGTAGTACGGAGGTTGTGTTGCTGGGGTTTGGCAGGTGGAAGTGGTGGTGGTTGGGGTGGTGGAGGAGGACTGCAAAACTGCAGTTTCGGCAGAGGAAGCCGGATGATCCGGGCCAGGAGCCGAATGATCCGGGCGTGTCCGGATGATCCGGGTCGAGGTCGGATGATCCGGGCAGGTCAATCTCGGTCGGGAGCTGCTCTGGAAGAACACGAAAACGGGGAGAAATTTGATGATTTCGCGGATTTTGGATGGATTTCTAGGTGGAGAAGGTGGGGAAAAGCAAGATCCACGAGTTACACACCGAATCCACGGATCAAAATCAACAAAACATCATCAAAACTAACAAATCACAAAAAAAATTTGGGGTTATTTTTGGTGGGGATTTTCGGATTTAGGACGAAAACAACAAAATCAAGCTAGAAAAAGAGGGGTAGGGGCTCCAAAAACATGATCAACGTGGCTCATGATACCAAGATGATGTAGGGTGGAACCCTATAGCGTCGATCTTTCACGTTTGGAGTGGATCCTACGGGGAGACACGAAGAACGAGCGGAAGAACACGAGGAAATCACGGGGAGGAACGAGGGAAAACACTCAACCAACAAGGAATCGGTCACACAAGTGCTAGATCGAAAAACACAAAGAGATACATATGATCCACAATCAACAAAGGGAAAGGATACAACGGAATCGTTCTTCTCCAAGAGGAGGCCTTGATGTTCTTCCCTAAAGAGGGGTCTTGAATCCGCTTGGGGATCTTCTCCGGAGAGGTCCTAATCTCCGAGGAGAAGTATCCAAGTGGATGAGCAAAGGCTCTCACACAAATATGAGCTAATCCAATGCTGAGTCTCAAAAGGAGGAGGAGGAATCCTATTTATAGGCTAGGGGGCGAAGGGGTACACGGGCTCAACCCAACACGCGCACACAGGCGCTGGCCGGATGATCCGGGTTCGAAGCCGGATGATCCGGGCTGATCCGGATGATCCGGGTGGAGGCCCGGATGATCCGGAGACTCGGCTAGTGGAGGCGCAGGGCCGGATGTCCGGCTGGCGGTCCGGACATCCGGGCAGGATCCAGATGATCCGGGACGGGGTCCGGATGATCCGGCTTCAGGGGGGAGGCTTCTGTAGTCTTCGGTCGAATTAGCCGGATCATCCGGGCCGGGGTCCGGATCGTCCGGGCCGCCGTCCGGATCGTCCGGCCACCCTGGTCCTTGGTGCTTTTTCCTCTCCGTCTTCATGCATGTCTTCCGCTTCCGGTTCTCCTTGCTTCCTAGCTTCTTCACGGTGAACTCCTTGGTACCTGAGTATGCATAGCATTTCCGTTTGAGGTAGTAACCATGTCTCATGTGAACCGAAAGGGAATTGTGAGAGGAGTGATGTCACCTCGGTTTCAAGAGCTCTTGCACGTGCTCGAGTCATAGGTCCTTGAGGGGTTGGATGTGTTGCTGTAGAGTCCATGGGGATGATGGAAGGATGCTCCGCATCACAAGGAGTCTAAAGAGAAGGTTAAGTTGATTCGAGATAGACTGAAGGTAGCTCAGTCCAGGCAGAAGAGTTATGCTGACACTAAATGCAAGGAGGTGGTCTATGAAGTTGGAGACAGAGCATATCTCTGTGTGTCACCACTGCGAGGAGTTAAACGATTTGGAGTCAAAGGAAAGTTAGCCCCAAGATTTGTAGGAACATATCGTGTTTTGGAACGTATGGGAGAAATGACCTACAAGCTAGAGTTACCCGAAGGATTGTCAGGAGTTCATGATGTGTTTCACGTTTCCCAGTTGAAGAAGTGCCATGCAGAGATGGCCGATATCCCTTTAAGAGATATAGTGCCCCTGGAAGCAATATAGTTGGAGAGTGACCTAACCTACGGGGAGAAACAAGTCAAGATTCTTGAGTTTGCCAGCCGAGTTACACGCAACAAGGTCATCAAGTTTTGCAAAGTTCAGTGGAGCCACCATATCAAGGAAGAAGCCACATGGGAGCAAGAAGAAGACCTACGGAAAGACCACCCACACCTATTCTCTAGCCACCCCGAATCTTGAGGGCGATATTCATCTTAAGGGGGGTAGGTTTGTAACATCCCAATTTTCAATTTGTATGTTAATCATTAGGTCATCATATGCATCCATGATCTTTGCATTTTTATTTGTTTTTATTTGAACAGTTTGATCCTAGAGGCCTTAAGCAACTCAAGGACCATTTGAGAGAGTTGGAGGTTTTCATAAAATTCAATTTTTGAATTTTCAAAATTGGTAAATTGGATTAAAGTGATTTTTTATTTGAAATTATTTTTCCGATTATTTCGAAAATAAATAAAATAATGATAGAAAATAATATGACTTCTTCAACACGGAGGAAATAATGGAAATTTAATTTTAAATAAAAATATTTGTTTTTATTGAATTTTATTTGAGATTCTTATTCGAGTAAACTAGGGGAAAATGCACTATTAAAAATTGCATTTTAGCCCAGAAAAATGTTCATGTTGTTCTAAATATTAGTAGAGGACCGTGAAAATTGTTTTTGGAATTTTAGGATTTTTATTTATTTTATTTGCAATTTTTTCGTTAGGGCGAAATTATTTTTTAAAAAAAAACTTTTTGGACCAATTGGGTCGAAGCCCACCGGCCCACGCGACCGCCGCCGCCATACCCGCACGGGAGTCGGCCCCCCCGCCGCCGGCAGAGTAGGGGCCGGACTCCGCCTCTGCACCGTGCCCTCTCCTCCAAGCTGCCTCGCCCCTCCCCCGGCCTTTAAAAGCCCGGCCGCCCCTCTCTTCTCAACTGCCGCTGGCCGCGCCCCCCGCTGCAACCGCCTCCCACCGCTACTGCTTTGCGCCTCCGCCGCCACCGCCGCAAGCGCTGCTGCCGCTGCACCACTCGCGGCCCCACCCCGCGCCACTCCGCCGCCCGAGCCGCTCCCGCCGTCACTGGTGAACGCCGCCGCCGCCGTCAGTTTTTCCACACCGAACCGGTATAAACCGATTTAACCCGCCCGTTTTTTCCCGGTTTCACGTAATAGATCGTTTTTTTGGGTTCGCTAATTAGCAAACATTCACCTAATTCTCTCTGTTAGAGAACGTATTCATTCGCTAGATTCTGTTAACGAACGTTCGTTAGGTTTTTCTTTTTAGTTTTATTTTCAGCTAGGGACCTATTTGTAATTACTTTTAGCGCAGATTAGTCCCTGATCTTCATACCTTCGCCACTTTTTGCTCGTCTGTCCAAATCCAGTGAAACCAATGCCAAAACCTTTGTCTTGTTCCCCTCTGTCCAGATAATCAACTTGCACATGATTTTGAAAATTTAAAATTTGGTTTCAAGCAAATTTGAATTTGAACATCTTTTGATCATAGTTTGAGTTTCGTAGCTCCGATTCGATTGATTCTTTATGCAAATCGAAGCTCTTCACTTGAACATTCAGTTTAGATCTTTTCTCATTGTTTTACCTTTGCATCTTATGCCCAAGTGCTTATGTATGCTATTGTTTGTTCATGATAGAAGTTCAGGAGTGTGAGGCTTGCTACTGTGAATCTCTAGGGTTTTCCGATTGGCAGCAAGGAAGTAACACTTTGATCATATCCCTTTATTACCCAGTTTTTATGTATTAGTTTCAGCCCTCAAACATTGCATGAGTAGGATTGATAACATGTGGGTATTGGGAAGTAGTTGATAAGGTAGGAACCTATTTCCTTCTATTCAAACCTTGGTTGTTACTCCCTCTGTAAACTAATATAAGAGTGTTTAGATCACTAAAGTAGTGATCTAAACGCTCTTATATTAGTTTACGGAGGGAGTACTACGTTATGCTTATACTGCTATGCTATGCTCGTAGACATGGTTTGGTTTTGAGAGAATTCATGAAAGATGTGAGAGTTATTGTTAACTAAGGTTTAACTTAAGGTGGGTACTTTAATACACATCTGGGTGGATTGGTTGTGGGCACCTGGGGAATCTAGTATTGTCCTAGGAGATCCCTATGGTTCGCCACCCAGGCTCAAAGGGATCATAAGGTTATTCATGCTAGAAACTTTTGCGTGTAGCCACAAGTCATTATGGGCTCTAGCATAGTTGAGTAAGTGGTGGGAATCCTTTCCATGATTGGCTAGCAGATGTAGGGGATTGTTGGTGTACCGGTGTATCTATCGGTTAAGGGGACCTCCTCGAAAAGACTGTGTCTCGGTCATCCATTTCTCAAACATCATGCAGTGCGAGAAATACAATGAAGGAGATCGAGTCTTGTGGGGAAAAGTGCCCAAACCTCTGCAGAGTGTACAAACATCTTGAGTATCTGGTACTTGAATTATTATGTTGATCTCATCACTTTGCTTAATTAATTTGTCGGGTTATAACTTTTAATTTTGGGATTGAGTTGGGGTTACCTTCTCAATGTTTTCAACAAACTTTGTAGTTAAATAAGATATATTCCTTTGTTGTAGGGAAAAATAGCTTTATGCAAATGAAAACCGTAGAGCCTCCACCAGCCATATATGCATGTAGTGATAGTTGTTATTTGTTCATTGCTCTATAGTGTTATCTTTCTAGCATATTCCATGTGCTGACCTACACAGGCTGCAACGTATTATGTTACAGAATTTTCAGACGAGGAGTAAGGTGCGCTAGGTCGTTGTCGTGCACTCAGTTTTGCCGTGGAGTTGGATGAACTCATTTACCCTGAAAGCTTCCACATTTATCTTATTTAGATGGCCTTCAGCCATATTATTGTAATAAGCTCTCTTTTGAGACACTCGATGTAATAAGTGTGTGATTGAACTCTACAATAAATCCTCGAGTACTGTGTGTCAGCAATACCGATCCAGGGATGACACTTAAGCACAGAGGCTTGGCCATTTGAGGTCAGGTCACTACACGGTTCCAAATGCCGTCGCGGATAGGGGTTAAAAACCGTTTGTATAGCACGTCGCTGTACCAGTGCAGGTAGTAGAGGTAAATTCTCTCTATAGACTTGATGAAGGTTATATTCCTCATAATACGTCTGCTAGTCAATGCTTGGATGAATTTGATAACTTTATTGTTAAACAAGAAAACTTCAATGCATATGTTAGTAGACAACTGAAGCGTAATGCTTGTATGCTTAGACGATTATATGTGTAGAACTGGTAATGATCGCAAGATTGTTAGTAAACGTGCTTCCATGGTAAGAACTCAAGTAGAACAAGTTCTCAATGCACAAAATGATTTGCTCAATAAAATGAATAATAAGAACAATGATAATGCTGTTAGAGTTATGACTAGAGGTGGTAAAATGACTCTGGAACCTTCGTACCTTGAAGGCCATCCAAAGAGAGTAGAATAAGACTCTTAGAGAATTAATGCTAATGCACCTAGTTCTTCTAAAAATAAAAAGAATAATGATCGAACTTTGCATGCTTCTAGTGAACCTATTGTAGACACACCCGAGAATCCAAATGATATTTCTATTTCTGATACTGGAACACAATCTGGTGATGAACATGAACCTAGTGATAATGTTAATGATGATGTTGATGTTGATGCTCAACCTAGTAATGGTAATGATGTGGAGATAGAACTTGATGTTGATCTTGATTACTCACAACCTAAGAGCAAAAGATATGATAAAAGATACTTCATTGCTAGGAAACATGGTAAAGAAAGAGAACCATGGGTTCAGAAACCCATGCCCTTTCCTCCTAAACCATCCCAGAAAAATGATGATGAGGATTTTGAGAGCTTTGTTGAAATGCCTAGACATGTCTTTTTGCGCGTGTGTTTGACTGGTATTTTGAAAATGTCTCCTTATGCTAAGTATATGAAAGATATTGTTACAAATAAAAGAAAGATACCGGAAGCTGAAATTTCCACTATGCTTGCTAATTACACTTTTAAGGGTGGAATACCAAAGAAACTAGGAGATCTAGGAATACCAACTATACCATGGTCCATCAAAAGAAACTATGTTAAAACTGCTTTATGTGATTTGGGAGCCCGTGTTAGTGTTATGCCCTTCTGCTTATATCGTAGACTTGATTTGAATAAGTTGACACCAACTGAAATCTCTTTGCAAATGGCTGATAAATCAATTGCTATACCCATCGGTATTTGTGAGGATGTACCTGTTTTAGTTGCAAATGTTACCATTTTAACAGACTTCGTTATTCTTGATATCCCCGAGGACGACAGTATGTTGATCATCCTTGGTAGACCCTTTTTGAACACTGCAGGGGGTGTTATTGATTGCAACAAGGGCAATGTCACTTTTCATGTTAATGGTAATGAGCATACGGTACACTTTCGAAGAAACAACATCAATTCTATTAGAAAATTTTCAACTATTGCTATTGGAGGTTTTGAATTCCCTTTTCCTACTGTCAAAAGGAAATATGATATTCTTATTGTTGGGGACATGCATATCCCCGTTGAGGTAACCTAGTGTTATACGAAGATTCTCCGCTTTCATGTCATTCGGAAGAAGTTTGTTAATAAGACTTGATCAATCTTATTAATGGATTCCTTTTTGATGAGGACATCAATACAATTGTTACACCCACAGCCCCTGCTGCTATACATACTGGACCAATTACTAGAGCTCGTGCACGCCAACTAAATTACCAGGTACTTTCGTTTCTTGGTAATGATTCTAATGTTCATGAGAATATGATGCTGCCTAAATTGGATACATTTGTTTTGCTTACAAATGAAGGGCCTAGCTTGGAGAAGGATGAACATTGGAGCAAGAACAAGCATGGAGATGATGGCATGCGCAAGGGGAACAAGAACGGAGTTACAAGTGATGATTTCAGAACTTTGAAGCCACCATAATGGGTGCATGAAGCCTTGGACGAAATATACAAGATGCCACTTCATAAATTTCGTCCCGAGGCTATTTTAGGTGCTGCGTCACCTTATTATTGGGCCAGGCCCATGTAATTTCGAAATACATAAGTATAGGCTATTTTTAGAGTCCGTATGTGTGGGGAAACAAGAGATAGGGATGATTTCGGACTCCTCCACCAAGGGCCACGAAATTCCCCCCCTCTTCCTCCATATATACAGCCCTTAGGGCATCGTTTAGACTCTGGGGTTTTGTTTAGATTAAAATTCGCCATAGCTGCAACTTCGCGTACTTCGTTTGTGTTCAACGACCAGACAAAGGCGTCACAGAACCCCACCTTGATCAATAAAGCTTTCATATTATATTCGCAATATCCAGATTGCAATCTTAGTTTCTTGCTTGTTCTTCGTTTGCTCGCAGGAAATAGACCCTCGTGGTCAGGTTGATCGTGCTCCGGCGTGGTCAATAACCTCTCGGAGTTGGTTTAGCGATTGCTAAGGCGCGACGTCCTCGCACGTTCGTAGTCGGATCGTCAAAGTCGACTTCCACCAAAGCGATATCCATCATCTCATCGAAAGATCGGGACCCTCACCTCTAACAAGTGGTATCAGATTTCCAGGTTGCTCGGTGAGATTTTACAGTTTTTCGTAGTTTAGATCGAGTCTGTTCTTCATACCTATAGTCCACGAAAAAGCCACAAAAAAAATAGGGTTAGTTCATCATATCCGAACCAATCTGAGCCTTGCATAATCTTTTTAGGGTTTTTCTTTGTTGAATTTGCGGTTGCATCGTCGTGTCTAGTTGCTGGTCTTAGAGTCTAGTCTTTTAGAGTTTCGAGTTCTGGTCATAAGTTGTCACGCCGCCGCCGCACCATCATCATCGCTCCTGCCATCTACCACCATCGCACCGAATCCGTATCCATATACCACCACCAATCCGTGTCCATATACCACCACCGATCCATATCCAATATACTACCACCGCTACCACCACCGCTGCCATATACCACCACCATATATCCACCACCAATCCGAGTTCTTTGCTTATTAGGTTTGTTTTCGAGATCCATCTAGATTCCGATTCGTGTTTCCTTGCCGGAGTAGGTTTCGGAAAAAAAAAGAGTCGGGTAGCCACGCTCCGTTTAGGCCCAAAATTTTTCGAAAACGCATTTTTCGAAAAAAATTCTGGCTATCCTATTTTTATGTGTTTCTGAGTGTTTTGAGACAGGTGCCATTATAGGAAGTTTTTTTTGACCCGTTTCCAGTTTTTGGGTCCGGGCAGCCGAAAAAAAAAAATTGGTCGAAAAAATTTCGTGCCCATCCTGTCAGTTTGAGCTAGGAAGAGTTTTGAGACACTC
>NW_021276162.1:211073-213184 GCF_002162155.2 Triticum dicoccoides | reverse complement strand
GATGAGACGGGATGTTGAGCGTTTTATTGCTCGCTGCACTACATGTCAAAAAGCTAAGTCACGACTCAATCCTCATGGTTTATATATGCCTTTGCCTGTACCTAGTGTTCCTTGGGAGGATATATCTATGGACTTTGTTTTAGGTTTACCTCGAACAAAGAAGGGGAGGGATAGCATATTTGTTGTCGTGGATAGATTCTCGAAAATGGCACACTTTATACCATGTCATAAAAGCGATGATGCTGTTAATGTTGCTGATTTGTTCTTTCGTGAAATTATTCGCTTGCATGGTGTGCCAAATACTATTGTTTCAGATCGTGATACTAAATTTCTTAGCCACTTTTGGAGATGTTTATGGGCTAAGTTGGGGACTAAACTGCTTTTTAGTACTACTTGTCACCCCCAAACTGATGGACAAACTGAAGTAGTCAATAGAACGTTGTCTACTATTGATGAGGACATCAATACAATTGTTACACCCACAGCCCCTGCTGCTATACATACTGGACCAATTACTAGAGCTCGTGCACGCCAACTAAATTACCAGGTACTTTCGTTTCTTGGTAATGATTCTAATGTTCATGAGAATATGATGCTGCCTAAATTGGATACATTTGTTTTGCTTACAAATGAAGGGCCTAGCTTGGAGAAGGATGAACATTGGAGCAAGAACAAGCATGGAGATGATGGCATGCGCAAGGGAAATAAGAACGGAGTTACAAGTGATGATTTCAGGACTTTGAAGCCACCATAATGGGTGCATGCAGCCTTGGACGAAATATACAACATGCCACTTCATAAATTTCGTCCCGAGGCTATTTTAGGTGCTGCGTCACCTTATTATTGGGCCAGGCCCATGTAATTTCGAAATACATAAGTATAGGCTATTTTTAGAGTCCGTATGTGTGGGGAAACAAGAGATAGGGTTGATTTCGGACCCCTCCACCAAGGGCCACGAAATTCCCCCCCTCTTCCTCCATATATACAGCCCTTAGGGCATCGTTTAGACTTTGGGATTTGTTTAGTTAAAAGTTAGCCATTGCAACTTCGTGTACTTCGTTTGTGTCCAACGACCAGACCAAGACCGCTTATGGATCCCCACCTTTATCAATACTTCATATATACTCGCAATATTCAGATTGCTTTTATCATATTCTTGCTTGTTCTTCGATTGCTTGCAGGAATAGACCTTCGTGGTCAGGTTGATTGTGCTCCGGCGTGGTCAATAACCTCTCGGAGTTGGTTTAGCGATTGCTAAGGCGCAACGTCGTGCACGTTTGTAGTCGGATCGTCAAAGTCGTCTCCACCAAATCGTTAGTTATCATCTCATCGAAAGATCGGGACACCCCGCCTCTATCAAGTGGTATCAGATTTCCAGGTTGCTCGGTGAGATTTTACAGTTTTTCGTAGTTTAGATCGAGTCTGTTCTTCATACCTATAGTCCACGAAAAAGCCAAAAAAAAATTAGGGTTAGTTCATCCCATCCGAACCAATCTGAGCCTTGCATAATCTTTTCTGTATTTGCTTTGTTGAATTTGCGGTTGCATCGTCGTGTTCAGTTGCTGGTCTTAGCGTCTAGTCTTTTAGAGTTTCGAGTTCTGTTCACAAGTTGTCACGCCGTCGCCGCACCATCATCATCGCCCTGCCATCTACCACCACCGCTCTGAATCCGTATCCATATACCACCACCAATCCGTGTCCATATACCACCACCGATCCATATCCATATACTACCACCGCTGCCATATACCACCACCATATATCCACCACCAATCCGAGTTCCTTGCTTATTAGGTTTGTTTTCGGGATCCATCTCGATTCCGATTCGTGTTTCCTTGCCGGAGTAGGTTTCGGAAAAAAAAAAAGAGTCGGGTAGCCACGCTCCGTTTAGGCCCAAAAATTTTCGAAAACGCATTTTTCGAAAAAATTTCTGGCTATCCTATTTTTAGGTGTTTCTGAGTGTTTTGAGACAAATGCCATTATAGGAAGTTTTTTTTTGACCCGTTTCCAGTTTTTGGGTCCGGGCAGTCGAAAAAAAAAAATTTGGTCGAAAAAATTTCGTGCCCATCCTGTCAGTTTGAGCTAGGAAGAGTTTTGAGACACTCGCCATT
>NW_021276162.1:155890-211063 GCF_002162155.2 Triticum dicoccoides | reverse complement strand
AAAAAAAAAAGAGAGCGAAAAAAAAAATTCAGAGTGTGCTTTTCCCTTGTTTACGTGCCGCGCCGTGATTTTGTTGGTGTTCTAGGCTCGCGTCTCTAGCACAGTCTAGCCTAGGACCAGCACAGTACCGTCGTTGAGCGTTTATTCAACTTTGCATCTCTGAATTGATTATTGCTGACCCTTTTTGCTACCATACTATAAGCCTTCCCAGCTCCACATACATCTACGTCGTGTGTTTGACTCTCCCTGGTAATCGCTCTATCCAAGCTTTGAGAAGTTTTTGACAACAACGGTTGCCGATCACCGCCTGCTGCTGGGTAAGAACTGGTAAGAATTTGAGATTTGCTTGACGGATTTGTGATACACCACCACCACTTCTTAGTAGTCTGTAGGATCATCTTCTTGTGTGTTTCTATTGCTACTAACCATGCCAGGATCACAAGCCGACGAGATTGACTGGGAGAACTTATCGAACAAGGAGCTTCATGATAAGTTTCAGCACATGATGACTGAACAGGTGCAAGATGTGCTGAATAATTTTGAAGAGGTCATGGAGAAGATTACTGGCCTTGAGAAGACGTTCGCAACAAAGCTCGATAACAGATTTAATGAATTGCTCGCGCGTCTTCCACCACCACCACCCGCTGCACCTAACGCACCTCTCCAACAACAACAACAACGACTACCTCCACGTCGCGAAATAGACCTTCGTCGAGCGAGCCGTGTTCCTCTTGCGTTTGGCCAAACTGTTGGTGCTGCTGTTGATACTTCTGTGGCTCCTGCTACTGCTGTTGCTGGTACCCAGGAGGATGATGAGTATGCAGGCGATTATGAGGATGAGGTTGATCAAAATCAGATCTACGAGCAGCCACCAGCACCACCACCAGCAGGTCGACCTCAGGTATATATTCGTAATGGTAGGCCTGCACCACCACCTCAGGTACGAGATGATGTCCATATTCCTAAACTGAAATTGAATATTCCACCATTTGAGGGTAGATATGTTCCTGATATATATCTTACTTGGGAGTTAGAAACTGAAAAACGATTTTCATGTTTACAATATCCCGAGGAGAGACGGGTTGCTGCTGCTGTTTGTGCTTTCACTAGTTTTGCATGTGTATGGTGGTCTGAACATTGTAGATTATATCCTATTCCCGCTACTTGGGCTGCTTTGAAAACTGCTATGCGTACTCGTTGGGTTCCACCATATTATCAACGTGAATTGCTTCAAAAATTACAGTGCTTAAGACAAGGAAAAAATTCTGTAGAAGAATATTATCAGGAATTACAAACTGGCATGATTAGATGTGGTATTGTTGAGGAGAATGAAGCTATGCTTGCACGTTTTCTGGGTGGATTAAATAGAGAGATTCAGACCATTCTAGACTATAAGGAGTATACTAATATCACTCGTTTATTTCATCTTGCTTGTAAAGCTGAACGTGAAGTGCAGGATCGACAAGCATTGGCGCGAACTAACTTTTCTGCAGGCCGACCTTCATCATGGACACCGCGTGCATCTTCTACTTCAACTGCACCAGCACCTCAATTAGGTGCCTCCTCCAGTCGTGATACAAGAAAACAGGCACAACCACCATTATCTGCCAAGAGCGCACCTGCTGGGCCTGCACGGAGTTCTTCTTCTTCCATGGCTTCAACAGGGCACACAAGTGATATTATTTGTCGTCGTTGTAAGGGAGGAGGTCATTATGCGAGAGAATGCAAATCTCCGCGTGTGATGATTGCTACCGCGGATGGTGGATATGAGTCCGCTAGTGACTATGATGAGGAGACTTTCGCTCTTATTACACGTGAAGAACATGGTGGAGATGATTCTGATCATGAGACGCAATTCATGGCTCCTGAAGACGCTGACAGGTATGAAAGTTTAGTTGCTCAACGTGTTTTGAGTGTGCAGGTCACACAAGCTGAGCAAAATCAGAGGCACAATTTGTTCCATACCAAGGGAGTTGTGAAGGAACGTTCTGTGCGCGTCATCATAGACGGAGGGAGCTGCAACAACTTGGCTAGCATGGAGATGGTGGAGAAGCTTTCTCTCACCACAAGACCACATCCACATCCTTACTACATCCAATGGTTCAACAACAGCGGCAAGGTTAAGGTAACACGTACTGTTCGTGTGCATTTTAGTATCTCTACATATGCTGATTATGTTGATTGTGATGTGGTACCTATGCAAGCATGTTCCTTATTACTTGGTAGACCATGGCAATTTGATAAAAATTCTGTACACCATGGTAGAAACAATCACTATACTTTTGTTCATAAGGATAAAAATATTACTTTGCTTCCTATGACTCCTGATTCCATTTTGAAAGATGATATTAATAGAGCTAATAAAGCACAACAGGAGAAGAATAAGAGTGAAAAGAGTGAAAATCAGATTGTGGCAAAAGAATTTGAGCAACAAATGAAGCCTAATAATAAACCATCTAGTGTTGCTTCTGAAATTAAATTGAAAAGTGCATGTTTATTTGCCACCAAATCTGATATTGATGAGCTAAATTTCAGCAAATCTGTTTGCTATGCTTTTGTGTGCAAAGAGGCATTATTTTCATTCGAGGACGTGCCTTCCTCTTTGCCTCCTGCTGTCACTAACATTTTGCAGGAGTTCGGTGACGTTTTTCCACAAGACGTGCCACCGGGATTACCGCCTATTCGAGGGATTGAGCATCAGATTGACTTAATTCCCGGTGCTTCACTGCCAAACCGTGCACCATACCGTACCAATCCAGAGGAGACGAAGGAGATTATGCGTCAAGTACAAGAGCTTCTCGACAAAGGTTATATACGCGAATCCCTTAGTCCTTGTGCTGTTCCTATTATTCTAGTGCCGAAAAAGGATGGTACATCATGTATGTGTGTTGATTGTAGAGGCATTAATAATATTACTATTCGTTATCGTCATCCTATTCCTAGGCTAGATGATATGCTTGATGAATTGAGTGGCTCTACAATATTCTCCAAAGTTGATTTACGTAGTGGATACCATCAAATTCGTATGAAATTGGGAGATGAATGGAAAACAGCATTCAAAACTAAGTTTGGATTATATGAGTGGTTAGTCATGCCTTTTGGGTTAACTAATGCACCTAGTACTTTCATGAGATTAATGAACGAAGTTTTACGTGCTTTCATTGGACGATTTGTGGTAGTTTACTTTGATGACATATTGATTTATAGCAGATCTTTGGAAGAACATTTGGAACATTTACGTGCTGTTTTTATTGCTCTACGTAATGCACGTTTGTTTGGTAACCTTGGGAAGTGCACCTTTTGCACCGACCGAGTATCTTTTCTTGGCTATGTTGTTACTCCACAGGGAATTGAAGTTGATAAAGCCAAGATTGAAGCTATTGAGAGTTGGCCGCAGCCCAAAACGGTCACACAAGTGAGGAGTTTTCTTGGCCTCGCTGGATTCTATAGGCGTTTTGTGAGAGATTTCAGCACCATTGCTGCACCTCTCAATGAGCTTACAAAGAAAGATGTGCCTTTTCTTTGGGGTATCGCATAGGAAGAAGCCTTCACGGTATTGAAAGATAAGTTGACACATGCTCCTTTACTCCAACTTCCTGATTTTAATAAGACTTTTGAGCTTGAATGTGATGCTAGTGGAATTGGATTAGGAGGTGTGTTATTACAAGATGGCAAACCTGTTGCATACTTTTCTGAAAAATTGAGTGGGCCTAGTCTGAATTATTCTACTTATGATAAAGAATTATATGCTCTTGTTCGGACTTTAGAAACATGGCAACATTATTTATGGCCCAAAGAATTTGTTATACATTCTGATCATGAATCTTTGAAACATATTAAAAGTCAAGCTAAACTGAATCGTAGACATGCTAAATGGGTTGAATTCATTGAGACTTTCCCTTATGTCATTAAACACAAGAAGGGAAAAGAAAATGTTATTGATGATGCATTGTCTCGTCGCTATACTATGCTTTCACAACTTGACTTCAAAATATTTGGTTTGGAGACCATCAAAGATCAATATGTGCATGATGCTGATTTTAAAGATGTAATGCAGAATTGTAAAGAAGGAAGAATGTGGAACAAGTTTGTTGTTAACGATGGATTTGTGTTTCGTGCTAACAAGCTATGCATTCCAGCTAGCTCCGTTCGTTTTTTGTTGTTACAGGAGGCGCATGGAGGAGGATTAATGGGACACTTTGGCGTGAAGAAGACGGAGGACGTACTTGATACACATTTCTTTTGGCCAAAGGTGAGACGGGATGTTGAGCGTTTTATTGCTCGCTGTATGTGGAGCTGGGAAGGCTTATAATATGGTAGCAAAAAGGGTCAGCAATAATCAATTCAGAGATGCAAAGTTGAATAAACGCTCAACGACGGTACTGTGCTGGTCCTAGGCTAGACTGTGCTAGAGACGCGAGCCTAGAACACCAACAAAATCACGGCGCGGCACGTAAACAAGGGAGGAGCACACTCTGAATTTTTTTTCTCTCTCTTTTTTTTTGCACTTTTTTTTCCTTTTTTTTTGCTCCGCAACAATTTTTTTTCGAAAAAGTCTACAAATGGTCTAAAAACTGCCTAGCCAGATTTTTTTTTGAAATTGGAACTATTTTTCTTCTGCAGATGGCTCGGAAGTTGGGGAGTCCTTCTCTGTCACGACTCGAAGTGTCGCGTGATCTGGAAATCGAGAACAATGCAACAATTACTGGACTCGGACTAGGACTGGTGGCAGAGATGAATCTGGTGGAACTCGGACTGGTGGCGGAGATGAATCTGGTGGAACACGGACAGGTGGCGGATATATGTTGCAGGTGAACTCGAATTGGCGTGATGGCGGCGGATATGTGGTGGCGTATATGGATTCGGATTGGCGGTGAATATGTGGTGGTGGTATATGGCAACAGCGACGATGATGATGCGGTGGTGATATATGGCAGCAGCGACGTGACAGCCTGTGAACAGAACTTGAAACTCTAAAAGACTAGACGCTAAGACCAGCAACTTGACACGACGATGCAACCGCAAATTCAACAAAGCAAATACAGAAAAGATTATGCAAAGGCTCAGATTGGTTCGGATGGGATGAACTAACCCTAATTTTTTTCTTGGCTTTTTCGTGGACTATAGGTATGAAGAACAGACTCGATCTAAACTACGAAAAACTGTAAAATCTCACCGAGCAACCTGGAAATCTGATACCACTTGATAGAGGCAAAGGTGTCCCGTCTTTCGATGAGATGATGGATATCGCTTTGGTGGAAGTCGACTTTGCCGATCCGACTACGAACGTGCGAGGACATCGCGCCTTAGCAATCGCTAAACCAACTCCGAGAGGTTATTGACCACGCCGGAGCACGATCAACCTGACCACGAGGGTCTGTTTCCTGCGAGCAAACGAACAACAAGCAAGAAACTAAGATTGCAATCTGGATATTGCGAATATAAGATGAAAGCTTTATTGATCAAGGTGGGGTTCTGTGACGCCTTTGTCTGGTCGTTGAACACAAACGAAGTACGCTAAGTTGCAGCTATGGCGAACTTTTAATCTAAACAAAACCCAAAGTCTAAACGGTGCCCTAAGGGATGTATATATGGACGAAGAGAGGGGAATTTCGTGGCCCTTGGTGGAGGGGTCCGAAATCAACCCTATCTCTTGTTTCCCCACACATACGGACTCTAAAAATAGCCTATACTTATGTATTTCGAAATTACATGGGCCTGGCCCAATAAAAAGGTGACGCAGCACCTATAATAGCCTCTTGACGAAATTTATGAAGTGACATCTTGTATATTTCGTCCAAGGCTTCATGCACCCATTATGGTGGCTTCAAAGTCCTGAAATCATCACTTGTAACTCCGTTCTTGTTCCCCTTGCGCATGGCATCATCTCCATGCTTGTTCTTGCTCCAATGTTCATCCTTCTCCAAGCTAGGCCCTTCATTTGTAAGCAAAACAAATGTATCCAATTTAGGCAGCATCATATTCTCATGAACATTAGAATCATTACCAAGAAACGAAAGTACCTGATAATTTAATTGGCGTGCGCGAGCTCTAGTAATTGGTCCCGTATATGTAGCAGTAGGGGCTGTGGGTGTAACAATGGTATTGATGTCCTCATCACAAAGGTGTCCCGTCTTTCGATGAGATGATGGATATCGCTTTGGTGGCAGTCGACTTTGACAATCCGACTAAGAACGTGCGAGGACGTCGCGCCTTAGCAATCGCTAAACCAACTCCGAGAGGTTATTGACCACGCCGGAGCACGATCAACCTGACCACGAGGGTCTGTTTCCTGCGAGCAAACGAAGAACAAGCAAGAAACTGAGATTGCAATCTGGATATTGCGAATATAAGATGAAAGCTTTATTGATCAAGGTGGGGTTCTGTGACGCCTTTGTCTGGTCGTTGAACACAAACGAAGTACGCGAAGTTGCAGCTATGGCGAACTTTTAATCTAAACAAAACCCGAAGTCTAAACGATGCCCTAAGGGCTGTATATATGGAGGAAGAGGGGGGGAATTTTGTGGCCCTTGGTGGAGGGGTCCGAAATCAACCCTATCTCTTGTTTCCCCACACATACGTACTCTAAAAATAGCCTATACTTATGTATTTCGAAATTACATGGGCCTGTCCCAATAATAAGGTGACGCAGCACCTAAAATAGCCTCGGGACGAAATTTATGAAGTGGCATCTTGTATATTTCGTCCAAGGCTTCATGCACCCATTATGGTGGCTTCAAAGTCCTGAAATCATCACTTGTAACTCCGTTCTTGTTCCCCTTGCGCATGCCATCATCTCCATGCTTGTTCTTGCTCCAATGTTCATCCTTCTCCAAGCTAGGCCCTTCATTTGTAAGAAAAACAAATGTATCCAATTTAGGCAGCATCATATTCTCATGAACATTAGAATCATTACCAAGAAACGAAAGTACTTGGTAATTTAGTTGGCGTGCACGAGCTCTAGTAATTGGTCCAGTATGTATAGCAGCAGGGGCTATGGGTGTAACAATTGTATTGATGTCCTCATCAGGTGCACCAGTAGGCCACAGCCCCAGAGGGCGCACTCACCTTCTTGTGTTCACCTACAGGGCTTGTGGGTCCCATGTGGACCCTCCTCACTTATTCCAGCACCCATCCACTTCGTCTTCCTTCAGAAAAAATCCCACCATTGCTCAAACCTGTGTTCTTGCTCATTTTGCTGCCATTTTCAATCTCCTTGCTCGGAACTCCGTTTCCGAAACTGTTTCAGGTATTTTGTTCATCGGTACGTGACTCCTCCAATGGTCCAAATAGTTTTTGTTCTAGTGCTTTATATATTGCAAAAATTTACTGCTGTGGTGACCTTGTTCTTGAGCTTGCATGTCAAATTTATATGGTCCAAAGTAGTTTTGTTGCATAATATAGCCTCTGGACAATTGTGGGAATAGTTGCTATCAATCTTATTGAGTTTAGTTTACTTTTATTTCGAGTCACTAAAAATTTCAGAAATTTTCAGAGAAAAGAAAAACCATGAGGAGGTGGTTAAGGGGTTCCTCAAGCTGGAATTCAGAGACAAATGAGAATGAGGAGAAGAAGAAGCCCAAGTAGAACCTTCCTCGCGCTGCGGAGGTTCGGCCGTGTGAGTGGCCAAGTGATACATTCTTGGGAGAGGCTGGAATTTATGACGATTTCTATTATTTGGCGGAGAACGCTGGCCTCACCACCTTCCTCCAAGATAAGTGCGACAGTATCTCCTTCTCACTAATACCTTCATGCAAAACTTTCATTTTTATCCTAGGAAATCACCACCCACGGTAAGTTTCATTTATATGATGAGCCTAAGGAGATGTCACGTCATGATTTTTGCGATGTTTGAAAATTACCTTCTGAGGGTAGCATTAGTGAACCACGTCCTAGAGACGCATAGGACTTTATTGCTGAAACTACTGTGGGGGAAGAGAGAGGGGTGTCGGAAGCGAGAGTGGGTAGCTTACATTTTCCTGTTTTACGCTACTATTCATTTTTTGCTGGGAGATGTTTGATTGGTCGTGGGGAGAGTGGAGGCCTTAGTGCCCCTGACCCTACTGTTTTCGCCATGCTTTATATTGTGATAGAACTTTTAGTTTGGGCACCATTGTTGCTCGACAGTTAAACACAAACCGCTCGAATGGTCCTATTTTTGGAGGTGCCTATGCCTCCCGCCTTGCTAAACATTTTGAGATACCCATTAGGCATGATGAGGAGGAAGAGATGTTGTTACCCACTAAGTATTTAAACTATGCTAGTATGGTAGCACATGATTTTATTAAGAAAGACGATGACAAACGACTCCTCTACAACCTAGTATTTAGTCAGGGTAGTTGTGAGACTATTGCTCTGCCTGCACCTTCTTTGTTCGATATTTATTCCTACTGGTACACTATTATGCCCGAGGACATCTACAGATTTTGGGGTCTTTCACAACCCCCAGTACCTAAGCCAGCACCAGTTCCTGATCTGTATCAGGGGCCTATTTATCGGTGGAAGCCACATGAGCTCGCCAACCAATGGAACCCTGAGGACCCTCCGGAGTATTGAGGAGAGGGTTATTTTGATCCTTGGCCATAGACCAACTTAGGCCAAAAGCCTAAGCTTGAGGGAGTATGTATTTCTCACCGACATTACATCCATGTTCACACACTCATTTCAGTTGTCGGTGTTCACACTTTTACATTGTATTATCCATGCTAGTTTATTTTTCTTGTTTTCTTCTTGTGTGTTTGAAAAACTTTTAGAAAACAAAAAATAGTTCTTGTTTCTTTTTAGCTTTCTTTCTAGTTTAATTGGTAGTAGTATTAAAAGAAATGCCAAAGATTTATCGTTCTTCTTTTACTTGTTGGGAGCTTTCCCGTGTAAATAGTTTTTATCGTTTTCGTTTTTGCTTCCTTCAGAAAAACAAAAACTCCAAATAATATTTCAGTGTGTTTCTTTGAAATTCTTTTTCCTTTCTTGGGTCATAAGGAGAAGACCACGATGAAAATGTTGAGTGGCTCTCATATGCATTATGTTGATCTAACAAAGAGCCCATATTACCTTCTCTTCTCCTTTGAATAAATGTTTGCAGATTCCAGCTTAGTCCAATGCGCGTGCACTCTTATAATTACTCACACAGTTCGGTCGTGCGAGTGAAAGGCAATAATGACGATATATGATGAAAATATTGGGATGGAGAAAAGTTGGTACGGACTCGACCTATTTTGTTTTTGTAAATATGATTAGCTCATCCTTCTTGATTCAGCCCATTATGAATGAAACATGTTTGCAATGACAATTAGAGATCATAATAACTCATGCCATGCTTAATTAGCTAGGAGTTGATAATGGTTTACGTTGTGCGCCAACATGCTTTTAAAATGGTTATGATGTAGTATGATAGGATGGTATGCTCCTTCAAATGATTTAAGTGGCTTGACTTGACACATGTTCCCTTATGTAGTTGAATCAAAATCAACATAGCCTCCATGATATTTATATTCATGGTGATTTATATCCTACTCATACTTGCACTCAATGCTGATTAATCTCAATGCATGTTTATGACCATTATCGCTCTCTAGTTGGTCGCTCCTCAATCTTTTGCTAGCCTTCACTTGTACTAAGCAGGAATACTGCTTGTGCATCCACTTCCATAAACCCAAAGTTGTTCCATATGAGTCCACAATACCTACCTATATGCGGTATTTACTTGCTGTTCTAAAGTAAATTTGCACATGCCAAACTCTAAACCTTCAAATAATAATCTGTTTTGTATGCCTGAATCGCTCATGTAGTGACTGGAGGCTGTTAGTATCTTCCATGCTAAGTGGGTTATTCTCACGATGAGTGTTTATTCACTCGTCATTCACGAGAAAATGGCTAGTATTCGGGATGCCCAGTTCCATGCTCAAAATCAAATCAAATGTAGTCCTAAAACAGAACTCCCCTAGGACTGTTGTTGGTATGGACGGTACCGGTGGATGGGGCTAGCCATGGAGTGTGATTGTTAGTGCAGGGGAGTAAAAACTTTACCATTCTGTTTGGGAACTGCTTATAATGTATCTAGTATGGAAGATAACGAGATCTCTTGGTTGTTATGTTGACAATTAAAGCATACCGCTCAAAATTATATTCATCTCTGTTTTAAAAGCTCCAAGCTCTGGCACCTCTGCGAATCCCTACTTCCCTCTGCGAAGGGCCTATCTATTTACTTTTATTGTTGAGTCATCATCCTCTTATAAAAAGCACCAGCTAGAGAGCACCACTGTCATTTGTATGCTTTGTTTTTAATTGATGTTGAGTATGAGTGTGACTAGATCTCTTTTGCCATGATGTAACGTCTAGTTAGTCCTTGATCTTCAGGGGTGCTCTGCATTTATGTTTTTTGGTCTCAGAAAGGGCTAGGGAGATACCATTTTGTCATATCATATCATGATTTTTTTGAAAAACTGTTGTCATCCAATATTTATTATTATTGCTCGCTAGTTGATTATGCTATTGATATGGGTAAATGTGAGACCTTAATGTTATTGTGAATATTGTTAGTTCACAATCCTTGCTGAAAACCTGAATATTGGCTAGACATATTTGCAACAAGAAGATCAAACAGAGTTTGTAAAAGTTTTTCTTTCTCACTTTCAGTTTGTCAACAAAATTGCTTGAGGACAAGCAATGGGTTAAGCTTGGGGAGTTGATACGTCTCCATCGTATCTACTGTTCCAAACTCTTTTGCCCTTGTTTTGGACTCTAATTTGCATGATTTGAATGAAACTAACCCGGACTGACACTGTTTTTAGCACAATTGCTATGATGTTATTTTTGTGTAGAAATAAAAGTTCTCGGATTGACCTGAAAATTTATAGAGAATATTTTTGGAATATATAAAAAATACTGGCGCACGAATTAACTAGAGGAGGTCCACCCTGAGGCCACAAGCCTCGAGGGGCGCCTTGATGAGGATATCAATACCATTGTTACACCCACAACCCCTGCTACTATACATACTGGGCCAATTACTAGAGCTCGTGCACGCCAATTAAATTACCAGCTACTTTCATTTCTTGGTAATGATTCTAATGTTCATGAAAATATGATGCTGCCTAAATTGGATACATTTGTTTTGCTTACAAATGAAGGGCCTAGCTTGGAGAAGAATGAACATTGGAGCAAGAACCAGCATGGAGATGACGGCATGCGCAAGGGAAACAAGAATGGTGTTTCAAGTGATGATTTCAGGACTTTGAAGCCACCGTAATGAGTGCATGAAATGTTGGACGAAATATACAAGATGCCACTTCACAAATGTAGTCCAAAGACTATTATAGGTGCTGTGTCACCTTATTATTGGGCCAGGCCCATGTAATTTCCAAATACATAAGTATATGTTGTTTTTAGAGTCCGTATGTATGGGGAAACAAGAGATAGGGTTAGTTTCGGACCACTCCTCTAGTGGCCACGAAATTCCCCCTCTTCCTCCATATATACAGCCCTTAGGGCGTCGTTTAGACTTTGGGTTTTGTTTAGATTAAAAGTTCGCCATAGCTGCAACTTTGCATACTTCGTTTGTGTTCAACGACCAGACCAAGGCGTCACAGAACCCCACCTTGATCAATAAAGCTTTCATCTTATATTCGCAATATCCAGATTGCAATCTTAGTTTCTTGCTTGTTCTTCGTTTGCTTGCAGGAAATAGAACTTCGTGGTCAGGTTGATCGTGCTCCAGCATGGTCAATAACCTCTCGGAGTTGGTTTAGCGATTGTTAAGGCGCGACGTCCTCGCACGTTCGTAGTCGGATCGTGAAAGTCTACTCCTCTGAAACGATAATCACCATCTCATTGAAAGATGGGACATGATAGAGGCAAAGGTGTCCCGTCTTTCGATGAGATGATGGATATCGCTTTGGTGGCAGTCGACTTTGACGATCCGACTACGAACGTGCGAGGACGTCGCGCCTTAGCAATCGCTAAACCAACTCCGAGAGGTTATTGACCACGCCGGAGCACGATCAACCTGACCACGAGGGTCTGTTTCCTGCGAGCAAACGAAGAACAAGCAAGAAACTGAGATTGCAATCTGGATATTGCGAATATAAGATGAAAGCTTTATTGATCAAGGTGGGGTTCTGTGACGCCTTTGTCTGGTCGTTGAACACAAAAGAAGTACGCGAAGTTGCAGCTATGGCGAACTTTTAATCTAAACAAAACCCGAAGTCTAAACGATGCCCTAAGGGCTGTATATATGGAGGAAGAGGGGGGAATTTCGTGGCCCTTGGTGGAGGGGTCCGAAATCAACCCTATCTCTTGTTTCCCCACACATACGTACTCTAAAAATAGCCTATACTTATGTATTTCGAAATTACATGGGCCTGGCCTAATAATAAGGTGACGCAGCACCTAAAATAGCCTCGGGACGAAATTTATGAAGTGGCATCTTGTATATTTCGTCCAAGGCTTCATGCACCCATTATGGTGGCTTCAAAGTCCTGAGATCATCACTTGTAACTCCGTTCTTGTTCCCCTTGCGCATGCCATCATCTCCATGCTTGTTCTTGCTCCAATGTTCATCCTTCTCCAAGCTAGGCCCTTCATTTGTAAGCAAAACAAATGTATCCAATTTAGGCAGCATCATATTCTCATGAACATTAGAATCATTACCAAGAAACAAAAGTACCTGGTAATTTAGTTGGCGTGCACGAGCTCTAGTAATTGGTCCAGTATGTATAGCAGCAGGGGCTGTGGGTGTAACAATTGTATTGATGTCCTCATCATCCTCCCCTTCTTGAAATGAAGTCGTCCTCGACGGAACTTCATCTTCCTCACCCAAATAAGGCTTCAAATCTGCAATGTTAAAAGTGGGACTAACCCCAAAATCTGCAGGCAGCTCAAGTTTATATGCATTATCATTTATTTTCTCTAACACCATAAAGGGACCATCAGCACATGGCATTAACTTTGATTTGCGCAAATCAGGAAATCTATCCTTACGCAAATGTAACCAAACAAGATCTCCAGGTGCAAACACAACATGTTTTCTACCCTTATCTCCAGCAAGTTTATATTTAGCATTCATAAGCTCAATGTTTTCCTTAGTTAACTCATGCATTTTTAAAATCAATTCAGCACGTTGTTTAGCATCAAAATTAACCTTCTCTGAAGATGGAAGAGGCAACAAATCAATAGGTGCACGAGGTAGGAAACCATACACAACTTCAAAAGGGCACATCTTAGTAGTAGAATGCAATGAACGATTATAAGCAAATTCAATATGAGGCAAGAATTCCTCCCACATTTTCTTATTATTCTTCAAAACAGCCCTAAGCATAGTAGACAACGTTCTATTGACTACTTCAGTTTGTCCATCAGTTTGGGGGTGACAAGTAGTACTAAAAAGCAGTTTAGTCCCCAACTTAGCCCATAAACATCTCCAAAAGTGGCTAAGAAATTTAGTATCACGATCTGAAACAATAGTATTTGGCACACCATGCAAGCGAATAATTTCACGAAAGAACAAATCAGCAACATTAACAGCATCATCGCTTTTATCACATGGTATAAAGTGTGCCATTTTCGAGAATCTATACACGACAACAAATATGCTATCCCTCCCCTTCTTTGTTCGAGGTAAACCTAAAACAGAGTCCATAGATATATCCTCCCAAGGAACACTAGGTACAGACAAAGGCATATATAAACCATGAGGATTGAGTCGTGACTTAGCTTTTTGACATGTAGTGCAGCGAGCAATAAAACGCTCAACATCCCGTCTCATCTTTGGCCAAAAGAAATGTGTAGCAAGTACGTCCTCCGTCTTCTTCACGCCAAAGTGTCCCATTAATCCTCCTCCATGCGCCTCCTGCAACAACAAAAGACGAACGGAGCTAGCTGGAATGCATAGCTTGTTAGCACGAAACACAAATCCATCGTTAACGATGAACTTGTTCCACATTCTTCCTTCTATACAATTCTGCATTACATCTTTAAAATCAACATCATGCACATATTGATCTTTGATGGTCTCCAAACCAAATATTTTGAAGTCAAGTTGTGAAAGCATAGTATAGCGGCGAGACAATGCATTAGCAATAACATTTTCTTTTCCCTTCTTGTGTTTAATGACATAAGGAAAAGTCTCAATGAATTCAACCCATTTAGCATGTCTACGATTCAGTTTAGCTTGACTTTTAATATGTTTCAAAGATTCATGATCAGAATGTATAACAAATTCTTTGGGCCATAAATAATGTTGCCATGTTTCTAAAGTCCGAACAAGAGCATATAATTCTTTATCATAAGTAGAATAATTCAGACTAGGCCCACTCAATTTTTTAGAAAAGTATGCAACACGTTTGCCATCTTGTAATAACACACCGCCTAATCTAATTCCACTAGCATCACATTCAAGATCAAAAGTCTTATTAAAATCAGGAAGTTGGAGTAAAGGAGCATGTGTCAACTTATCTTTCAATACCGAGAAGGCTTCTTCCTGTGCGGTACCCCAAAGAAAAGGCACATCTTTCTTTGTAAGCTCATTGAGAGGTGCAGCAATGGTGCTGAAATCTCTCACAAAACGCCTATAGAATCCAGCGAGGCCAAGAAAACTCCTCACTTGTGTGACCGTTTTGGGCTGCGGCCAACTCTCAATAGCTTCAATCTTGGCTTTATCAACTTCAATTCCCTGTGGAGTAACAACATAGCCAAGAAAAGATACTTGGTCGGTGCAAAAGGTGCACTTCCCAAGGTTACCAAACAAACGTGCATCACGTAGAGCAATAAAAACAGCACGTAAATGTTCCAAATGTTCTTCCAAAGATCTGCTATAAATCAATATGTCATCAAAGTAAACTACCACAAATCGTCCAATGAAAGCACGTAAAACTTCGTTCATTAATCTCATGAAAGTACTAGGTGCATTAGTTAACCCAAAAGGCATGACTAACCACTCATATAATCCAAACTTAGTTTTAAATGCTGTTTTCCATTCATCTCCCAATTTCATACGAATTTGATGGTAGCCACTACGCAAATCAACTTTGGAGAATATTGTAGAGCCACTCAATTCATCAAGCATATCATCTAGCCTAGGAATAGGATGACGATAACGAATAGTAATATTATTAATGCCTCTACAATCAACACACATACGTGATGTGCCATCCTTTTTCGGCACTAGAATAATAGGAACAGCACAAGGACTAATGATGAGGACATCAATACAATTGTTACACCCACAGCCCCTGCTGCTATACATACTGGACCAATTACTAGAGCTCGTGCACGCCAACTAAATTACCAGGTACTTTCGTTTCTTGGTAATGATTCTAATGTTCATGAGAATATGATGCTGCCTAAATTGGATACATTTGTTTTGCTTACAAATGAAGGGCCTAGCTTGGAGAAGGATGAACATTGGAGCAAGAACAAGCATGGAGATGATGGCATGCGCAAGGGAAACAAGAACGGAGTTACAAGTGATGATTTCAGGACTTTGAAGCCACCATAATGGGTGCATGAAGCCTTGGACGAAATATACAAGATGCCACTTCATAAATTTCGTCCCGAGGCTATTTTAGGTGCTGTGTCACCTTATTATTGGGCCAGGCCCATGTAATTTCGAAATACATAAGTATAGGCTATTTTTAGAGTCCGTATGTGTGGGGAAACAAGAGATAGGGTTGATTCCGGACCCCTCCACCAAGGGCCACGAAATTCCCCCCTCTTCCTCCATATATACAGCCCTTAGGGCATCGTTTAGACTTTGGGTTTTGTTTAGATTAAAAGTTCGCCATAGCTGCAACTTCGCGTACTTCGTTTGTGTTCAACGACCAGACAAAGGCGTCACAGAACCCCACCTTGATCAATAAAGCTTTCATCTTATATTCGCAACATCCAGATTGCAATCTTAGTTTCTTGCTTGTTCTTCGTTTGCTCGCAGGAAACAGACCCTCGTGGTCAGGTTGATCGTGCTCCGGCGTGGTCAATAACCTCTCGGAGTTGGTTTAGCGATTGCTAAGGCGCGACGTCCTCACACGTTCGTAGTCGGATCGTCAAAGTCGACTTCCACCAAAGCGAAATCCACCATCTCATCGAAAGACGGGACACCTTTGCCTCTATCAAAAGGAGCATGTGTCAACTTATCTTTCAATACCGTGAAGGCTTCTTCCTGTGCGGTACCCAAAAGAAAAGGCACATCTTTCTTTGTAAGCTCATTGAGAGGTGCAGCAATGGTGCTGAAATCTCTCACAAAACGCCTATAGAATCCAGCGAGGCCAAGAAAACTCCTCACTTGTGTGACCGTTTTGGGCTGCGGCCAACTCTCAATAGCTTCAATCTTGGCTTTATCAACTTCAATTCCCTGTGGAGTAACAACATAGCCAAGAAAAGATACTCGGTCGGTGCAAAAGGTGCACTTCCCAAGGTTACCAAACAAACGTGCATCACGTAGAGCAATAAAAACAACACGTAAATGTTCCAAATGTTCTTCCAAAGATCTGCTATAAATCAATATGTCATCAAAGTAAACTACCACAAATCGTCCAATGAAAGCACGTAAAACTTTGTTCATTAATCTCATGAAAGTACTAGGTGCATTAGTTAACCCAAAAGGCATGACTAACCACTCATATAATCCAAACTTAGTTTTAAATGCTGTTTTCCATTCATCTCCCAATTTCATACGAATTTGATGGTATCCACTACGCAAATCAACTTTGGAGAATATTGTAGAGCCACTCAATTCATCAAGCATATCATCGAGCCTAGGAATAGGATGACGATAACGAATAGTAATATTATTAATGCCTCTACAATCAACACACATACGTGATGTACCATCCTTTTTCGGCACTAGAATAATAGGAACAGCACAAGGACTAAGGGATTCGCGTATATAACCTTTGTCGAGAAGCTCTTGTACTTGACGCATAATCTCCTTCGTCTCCTCTGGATTGGTACGGTATGGTGCACGGTTTGGCAGTGAAGCACCGGGAATTAAGTCAATCTGATGTTCAATCGCTCGAATAGGCGGTAATCCCGGTGGCACGTCTTGTGGAAAGACGTCAGCGAACTCCTGCAAAATGTTAGTGACAGCAGGAGGCAAAGAGGAAGGCATGTCCTCGAATGGAAATAATGCCTCTTTGCACACAAAAGCATAGCAAACAGATTTGCTGAAATCTAGCTCATCAATATCAGATTTGGTGGCAAATAAACATGCACTTTTCAATTTAATTTCAGAAGCAACACTAGATGGTTTATTATTAGGCTTCATTTGTTGCTCAAATTCTTTTGCCACAATCTGATTTTCACTCTTATTCTTCTCCTGTTTTGCTTTATTAGCTCTATTAATATCATCTTTGAAAATGGAATCAGGAGTCATAGGAAGCAAAGTAATATTTTTATCCTTATGAACAAGAGTATAGTGATTGTTTCTACCATGGTGTATAGAGTTTTTATCAAATTGCCATGGTCTACCAAGTAATAAGGAACATGCTTGCAAAGGTACCACATCACAATCAACATAATCAGCATATGTAGAGATACTAAAATGCACACGAACAGTACGTGTTACCTTAACCGTGCCACTGTTGTTGAACCATAGGATGTAGTAAGGATGTGGATGTGGTCTTGTGGTGAGAGAAAGCTTCTCCACCATCTCCATGCTAGCCAAGTTGTTGCAGCTCCCTCCGTCTATTATGACGCGCACAAAACGTTCCTTCACAACTCCCTTGGTATGGAACTGATAGAGGCGGGGTGTCCCGATCTTTCGATGAGATGATAACTATCGATTTGGTGGAGACGACTTTGACGATCCGACTACAAACGTGCACGACGTTGCGCCTTAGCAATCGCTAAACCAACTCTGAGAGGTTATTGACCACGCCGGAGCACAATCAACCTGACCACGAAGGTCTATTCCTGCAAGCAATCGAAGAACAAGCAAGAATATGATAAAAGCAATCTGAATATTGCGAGTATATATGAAGTATTGATAAAGGTGGGGATCCGTAAGCGGTCTTGGTCTGGTCGTTGGACACAAACGAAGTACACGAAGTTGCAATGGCTAACTTTTAACTAAACAAATCCCAAGGAAAAGCTACTAGATGGATCTACTTATATAGGAGCAAGGGGTGGCGGCCAAGGAGGTGGGAGGACGTCCCAAGGCAGCCTAAAACTAAATCTAGGTCGTACAAGACCAATGGGCCCAAGTGGAGGTGATGTAACACCTTTGGACTTGTAGTTTGACTCGGATTCTGCTGCAGCATCAGATTGTTTCGTCCACAACTCAACGCTCCGGACGAATTTGAAGGTGTTTCCAATTGGGTTGGAAAGTGCACGAAATCTAGTTTCCAAAAAAAAAGAATCACCCAATTCGGAGTCCGTATGAAAAACTTGTGTGCGTTTTGAGTCAGGTATGTCTGTGCAGTCCGAATCTGAATCCAGAACGTGAGAGACTTGGACTCTATCTTTTCTTGGGCCAAAAGTGACGTGAGAGAACTTTTTGGACAGCAAATAAACATCTCTTTCTTCCTTATCTTCATATGTGGATTGTACAAATGTCCCATACACCTGCAATTAGACAAAACACAAAAGTGTGTGAAGTATTTTTGTTCTGGATAACATAAATAGATTATTGAATAGTTTGCACTAGAAATCACCTGAAAAATATGCATATATGCAATATTTTTGGTCATATCCAAGGTAGTCATGTCCTCATCATCCTCCCCTTCTTGAAAATAAAGCCGTCCTCGGCGTTGCTTAATCTGAAATGTGGTTAACAAAAGAGACAAGGTGTACATGTTGTATATGTATATGTCATCCATTTTTACTTCCCTTGATTTTTGCATATATGACACATGAATAGATGAGTAACTTGCATGGTTCATAAAATCTAAAGCCAAAAAATTAGCACAAGAACTAGAAGGCATGAAAATATTGCAACTCAGTATGCACATATAAGTGAAGCTCTTATTCATTTCAAAAATTGACAATGTTCATCATTAAACCATCCCAACATTGGTGAATAAACCTTACTTGCATCAAATTTACATGCTACAACATGCTTAAATAAGCAAACATGCAATAAGTCATTCAACACAGAATCATCACCAAGATTAGAGGTCATATCAAAATGATTAAACATTGGTTCTTTTGCATCAATAGTTAATTCAATGGGTGCACTCAAAATTGTTGGTATTTCAGTTGTTTGATCACATGGCAAAGTCAAATTATCAACGTAGTCCTCTAAAATAGGTGGTGTGATCAAAGTAGTGGGTAGCTCATCAGATGGTGCATTCAAATTGACAAGGCATTCATCATTCTCATGTTGAGATGGAAGATCAGTACCTTTGTCATTACCTCTTATGATCAACTCAGATGATGTAGCCACTCTCGGGGGCGATGTGTCACATGGTGGAGGTGATGTAGTCCTGACAACAACGGATGTGGTTGTCATAGTATGCCTAGTAGTTGAAGGAACAATCATATCAACTCTTGGAATGTGCACCATGCGCTTGTTCTCCTCGTGGCTAACACGTCGTTTTATTTCCTGTTCAGCTTTGCAAGCAAGATGAAACAAATGGTCCATAGGATAACACTCTTCATGAATTAGTATCTCTTGAATATCACGGTTTAATCCTCCCCAAAATCTATCCATAAAATCATCTTCACTTTCTTCTAAAGAGGAATGCAACAAGGTAGTTTGTAAATCATCATAATATTTTGTTACAGTTTCACTACCTTGTTTTAAGTGTTGCAACTTCTTAATCATGTCACGAGTATAATAAGCAGGGACGAAAGTATGTCGCATGGCAAGTTTCAAATCATCCCAAGTAGTAGGTATATAATCAGGGTGTAACCGACAATATTCACTCCACCAAACCAAAGCATAACCAGTGAAAGAACCAACCGCAACCTTAACCTTTTTATGTTCATTGAAATTATGGGAAGCAAATATATTTTTTATGTCGAACTCCCATTCAATATATAAAGCATGTTTAAAATGGCCATTAAATGGTGGTATAGATACATTAACCTGATCATGTGCATTTGGATGTTTGTGCACCTCTCGTGACGGTTGTGGTATTTGCAAAGGTGGTGGCACGTCTCCCGCGATCGACAAAGCCCATGAATTGACTCTGGATCCTGTCATGATTAGTAGAACAAGAAACAAAATCCAAAAATAATGTTCCTATAACTACTAGGATGTGGTGGTAAAACGCTCACAGTAAAGCAAATATCAATGTCTTACAAGTTCTTACCATGCAGCAGGCGGTGATCGGCAACTAGCGGTGTCAAGTAACTCCGAATATTGAGTAAAGCGATTGCCACGGGAGCGTACGTATACACGGTGTAGAAATATGTGGAGCTGGGTTGGCTATATATGGTAGCAAAAGATTAGCAATAATCAATTCAAAGATGCAATGTTGAATAAACGCTCAACGACGGTACTATGCTGGTCCTAGGCTAGACCGGACTAGAGACGCGAGCCTAGAACACTAATGAGGTCACGGCGTAGCACAACTAGCATCAATGAAGGATACTAAGTAGCTCTTGACAGCAAGATATAAGTGAAGATCACAATGGCAGTGAAGATAATGATGAAAAACAACTGCCAAGCAGGATATACAACAACTCTCTCTCCAACTTTCCTCTTGAAAAGTTTGAGACAATTTTCTGATAAATTCTTTCAAAGAATGCTACTAACTCAAGCTTTCCAATGCAAAAAGAATCACTCAATTCCGAGTTGATATGAGGAGTCAAAGAATTCTAAAACTGGCCTGAAAAATTGGAACAAGTTGTGTTCACGAACTTCGGAGGGCAAAAAGACCTATTTAGAAGCCGATTTTGAGGTGTCGAATATTGAACTTGCTTCTGCAACTATTTAGATGCGGCTCGTCGCTATCTTCAATTTGAGTACTCACGGAGCCAAAACAGACTTCGTATGAGGAAGATACACCTGTTTTACTGAACAGTGCGCAAAACAGATTCCAATCCGAATTCAGGTACGAGATTGATTCTAGATAGATCCAATTTTTTTTCTTCTCTCTTTTTTTTTCTCACGCCTTTTTTTTCTTTTTCTTCTCCCTCTTTTTCTTTTTTTTTCTTTCCTTTTTTCTCTCTTTTTTTTTCTTTATCTTCTTTTTCTCCCTCTTTCCAAGACAAACTACATAAGATGCAGATTCGATCAGGCGAAGATGTGAGTGACCTCAACTATGATTATGACAATAAATAGTGTGTAGCACATGGTGGAAATTGGTGGATGGGATGGTGGACAGCGGATGGGATAATGATGCAGCGGCTGCGTGACTAATGTGAACAGAACTCGAAACTCTAAAGGAACTAGACACTAAGACCAGCAACTCGACACGGCGATGCAACCGATAATTCAATAATGCAAACAATGAAAAGAAAATTGCAAAGGCTCAGTCTGGCTAGGACAAAGGATGAATAGATCTAACTTTTGTTTTGTGGCTTTTTCTTGGACAATAGGTAAGAAAATAAATCTAATCTAGGAAAAACTGGAAATTCTCACCGAGCAACCTGAAAACTGATACCACTTGATAGAGGCGGGGTGTCCCGATCTTTCGATGAGATGATAACTATCGATTTGGTGGAGACGACTTTGACGATCCGACTACAAACATGCACGACGTTGCGCCTTAGCAATCGCTAAACCAACTCTGAGAGGTTATTGACCACGCCGGAGCACAATCAACCTGACCACGAAGGTCTATTCCTGCAAGCAATCGAAGAACAAGCAAGAATATGATAAAAGCAATCTGAATATTGCGAGTATATGTGAAGTATTGATAAAGGTGGGGATCCGTAAGCGGTCTTGGTCTGGTCGTTGGACACAAACGAAGTACACGAAGTTGCAATGGCTAACTTTTAACTAAACAAATCCCAAGGAAAAGCTACTAGATGGATCTACTTATATAGGAGCAAGGGGTGGTGGCCAAGGAGGTGGGAGGACGTCCCAAGGCAGCCTAAAACTAAATCTAGGTCGTACAAGGCCAATGGGCCCAAGTGGAGGTGATGTAACACCTTTGGACTTGTAGTTTGACTCGGATTCTGCTGCAGCATCAGATTGTTTCGTCCACAACTCAACGCTCCGGACGAATTTGAAGGTGATTCCAATTGGGTTGGAAAGTGCACGAAATCTAGTTTCCAACAAAAAATGAATCACCCAATTCGGAGTCCGTATGAAAAACTTGTGTGCGTTTTGAGTCAGGTATGTCTGTGCAGTCCGAATCTGAATCCAGAACGTGAGAGACTTGGACTCTATCTTCTCTTGGGCCAAAAGTGACGTGAGAGAACTTTTTGGACAGCAAATAAACATCTCTTTCTTCCTTATCTTCATATGTGGATTGTACAAATGTCCCATACACCTGCAATTAGACAAAACACAAAAGTGTGTGAAGTATTTTTGTTCTGGATAACATAAATAGATTATTGAATAGTTTGCACTAGAAATCACCTGACAAATATGCATATATGCAATATTTTTGGTCATATCCAAGGTAGTCATGTCCTCATCAGGAACAAATTGTGCCTCTGATTTTGCTCAGCTTGTGTGACCTGCACACTCAAAACACGTTGAGCAACTAAACATTCATACCTGTCAGCGTCTTCAGGAGCCATGTATTGCGTCTCATGATCAGAATCATCTCCACCATGTTCTTCACGTGTAATAAGAGTCAAAGTCTCCTCATCATAGTCACTAGCGGACTCATATCCACCATCTGCGGTAGCAATCATCACACGCGGAGATTTGCATTCTCTTGCATAATGACCTCCTCCCTTACAACGACGACAAATGATATCACTTGTGTGCCCTGTTGATGCCATGGAAGAAGAAGAACTCTGTGCAGGCCCAGCAGGTGCGCTCTTGGCAGATAATGGTGGTTGTGCCTGTTTTCTTGTATCACGACTGGAGGAGGCACCTGATTGAGGTGCTGGTGCAGTTGAAGTAGAAGATGCACGTGGTGTCCATGATGAAGGTCGGCCTGCAGAAAAGTTAGATCGCGCCAATGCTTGTCGATCCTGCACTTCACGTTCAGCTTTACAAGCAAGATGGAATAAACGAGTGATATTAGTATACTGCTTATAGTCTAGAATGGTCTGAATCTCTATTTAATCCACCCAGAAAACGTGCAAGCATAGCTTCATTCTCCTCAACAATACCACATCTAATCATGCCAGTTTGTAATTCCTGATAATATTCTTCTACAGAATTTTTCCCTTGTCTTAAACGCTGCAATTTTTGAAGCAATTCACGTTGATAATATGGTGGAACCCAACGCGTACGCATAGCAGTTTTCAAAGCAGCCCAAGTAGTTGGAATAGGATATAATCTACAATGTTCAGACCACCATACACATGCAAAACTAGTGAAAGCACAAACAGCAGCAGCAACCCGTCTCTCCTTGGAATATTGTAAACATGTAAAACGTTGTTCAGTTTCTAACTCCCAAGTAAGATATATATCAGGAACATATATACCCTCAAATGGTGGAATATTCAATTTCAGTTTAGCAATATGCACGTCATCTCGTACCTGAGGTGGTGGTGCAGGCCTACCATTACGAATATATACCTGAGGTCGACCTGCTGGTGGTGGTGCTGGTGGCTGCACGTAGTTCGGATTTTGATCAACCTCATCCTCATTATCGCCCGCATACTCATCATCCTCCTGGGTACCAACAGCAGTAGTAGCAGGAGCCACAGAAGCATCAATAACAGGAACAGCAGCACCAGAAGTTTGGCCATCCTCAAAAGGAACATGCTTCGCTCGTCCATACTGATTCGGAAGGTTGCGTTGTTGTTGGTGTTGCAGAGGTGCGATAGGTGCAGCCGGCGGTGGTGGTGGTAAACGCGCGAGCAATTCATTAAACTTGCTATCAAGCTTTGTTTCGGACGTCTTCTCCATGCCATCTATCTTCTCCATGGCCTCGTCAAATCTGTTTAGCACATCTTGCACCTGTCCACTCATCATTTGCTGAAATTTATCATGTAGCTGTTTGTTCGTCAGGTTCTCCCAATCAGTCTCATCGGCTTGTGATCCTACCATGGTTAGCAGCAAATAGAAACACACAAGAATATGATCCTATAGACTACTAAGAAGTGGTGGTGCTGTATCACAAACCCGTCAAGCAAAACTCAAATTCTTACCAGTTCTTACCCAGCAGCAGGCGGTGATCGGCAACTGTTGTAGTCAAAACTCTCAAAGCTTGGATAGAGCAATTACCAGGGAGAGTCAAACGCACAACTTAGATGTATGTGGAGCTGGGAAGGCTTATAATATGGTAGCAAAAAGGGTCAGCAATAATCAATTCAGAGATGCAAAGTTGAATAAACGCTCAACGACGGTACTGTGCTAGTCCTAGGCTAGACCGTGCTAGAGACGCGAGCCTAGAACACTAACAAAATCACGGCGCTGCACGTAAACAAGGAAAAAGCACAATCTGATTTTTTTTCGCTCTTTTTTTTTGCGCTCTTTTTTTTTGCGCTGCTTTTTTTTTTGCGAAAAATCACTATAATGGCGAGTGTCTCAAAACTCTTCCTAGGTCAAACTGACAGGACGGGCACGAAATTTTTTCGACCACATTTTTTTTTCGTTTTTTCGACTGCCAGGACCCAAAAACTGGAAACGGGTCAATAAAAATTCCTATAATGGCACCTCTCTCAAAACACTCAGAAACACCTAAAAATAGGATAGCCAGAAATTTTTTCGACAAATGCGTTTTCGAAAAATTTTGGGCCTAAACGGAGGGTGGTTTCCGGACTCTGAAGAACAGACTCGATCTAAACTACAAAAAACTGTAAAATCTCACCAAGCAACCTGGAAATCTGATACCACTTGATAGAGGCAAAGGTGTCCCGCCTTTCGATGAGATGATGGATATCGCTTTGGTGGCAGTTGACTTTGACGATCTGACTACGAATGTGCGAGGACGTCGCGCCTTAGCAATAGCTAAACCAACTCCGAGAGGTTATTGACCACGCCGGAGCACGATCAACCTGACCACGAGGGTCTGTTTCCTGCGAGCAAACGAAGAACAAGCAAGAAACTGAGATTGCAATCTGGATATTGCGAATATAAGATGAAAGCTTTATTGATCAAGGTGGGGTTCTGTGACGTCTTTGTCTGGTCGTTGAACACAAACGAAGTACGCGAAGTTGCAGCTATGGCGAACTTTTAATCTAAACAAAACCCCAAGTCTAAACGATGCCCTAAGGGCTGTATATATGGAGGAAGAGGGGGGAATTTCGTGGCCCTTGGTGGAGGTGATGAGGACATCAATACAATTGTTACACCCACAGCCCCTGCTGCTATAAATACTGGACCAATTACTAGAGCTCGCGCACGCCAACTAAATTACCACGTACTTTCGTTTCTTGGTAATGATTCTAATGTTCATGAGAATATGATGCTGCCTAAATTGGATACATTTGTTTTGCTTACAAATGAAGGGCCTAGCTTGGAGAAGGATGAACATTGGAGCAAGAACAAGCATGGAGATGATGGCATGCGCAAGGGGAACAAGAACGGAGTTACAAGTGATGATTTCTGGACTTTGAAGCCACCATAATGGGTGCATGAAGCCTTGGACGAAATATACAAGATGCCACTTCATAAATTTTGTCCCGAGGCTATTTTAGGTGCTGCGTCACCTTATTATTGGGCCAGGCCCATGTAATTTCGAAATACATAAGTATAGGCTATTTTTAGAGTCCGTATGTGTGGGGAAACAAGAGATAGGGTTGATTTCGGACCCCTCCACCAAGGGCCACGAAATTCCCCCCTCTTCCTCCATATATACAGCCCTTAGGGCATCGTTTAGACTTTGGGTTTTGTTTGGATTAAAAGTTCGCCATAGCTGCAACTTCGCGTACTTCGTTTGTGTTCAACGACCAGACAAAGGCGTCACAGAACCCCACCTTGATCAATAAAGCTTTCATCTTATATTCACAATATCCAGATTGCAATCTTAGTTTCTTGCTTGTTCTTCGTTTGCTTGCAGGAAACAGACCCTCGTGGTCACGTTGATCGTGCTCCGGCGTGGTCAATAACCTCTCGGAGTTTGTTTAGGGATTGCTAAGGCGCGACGTCCTCGCACGTTCGTAATCGGATCGTCAAAGTCAACTGCCACCAAAGCGGTATCCATCATCTCATCGAAAGACGGGACACCTTTGCCTCTATCAAGTGGTATCAGATTTCCAGGTTGCTCGGTGAGATTTTACAGTTTTTCGTAGTTTAGATCGAGTCTGTTCTTCAGAGTCCGGAAACCACCCTTCGTTTAGGCCCAAATTTTTTCGAAAACGCATTTTTCGAAAAATTTTCTGGCTATCCTATTTTTAGGTGTTTCTGAGTGTTTTGAGACAGGTGCCATTATAGGAAGTTTTTTTTGACCCGTTTCCAGTTTTTGGGTCCGGGCAGTCGAAAAAACGAAAAAAAAAATTGGTCAAAAAAAATTTCGTGCCCATCCTGTCAGTTTGACCTAGGAAGAGTTTTGAGACACTCGCCATTATAGTGATTTTTCGCAAAAAAAAAAGAGCGCAAAAAAAAGAGCGCAAAAAAAAAGCGAATTTTTTTTCCAGAGTGTGCTTTTCCCTTGTTTACGTGCAGCGCCGTGATTTTGTTAGTGTTCTAGGCTCGCGTCTCTAGCACGGTCTAGCCTAGGACCAGCACAGTACCGTCGTTGAGCGTTTATTCAACTTTGCATCTCTGAATTGATTTTTGCTGACCCCTTTTGCTACCATATTATAAGCCTTCCCAGTTCCACATACATCTACGTCGTGCGTTTGACTCTCCCTGGTAATCGCTCTATCCAAGCTTTGAGAGTTTTGACTACAACGGTTGCCGATCACCACCTGCTGTTGGGTAAGAACTGGTAAGAATTTGAGATTTGCTTGACGGGTTTGTGATACACCACCACCACTTCTTAGTAGTCTGTAGGATCATATTCTTGTGTGTTTCTATTTGCTGCTAACCATGGTAGGATCACAAGCCGATGAGACTGATTGGGAGAACCTGATGAACAAACAGCTACATGATAAATTTCAGCAAATGATGAGTGGACAGGTGCAAGATGTGCTAAACAGATTTGACGAGGCCATGGAGAAGATAGATGGCATGGAGAAGACGTTCGAAACAAAGCTTGATAGCAAGCTTAATGAATTGCTCGCGCGTTTACCACCACCACCGCCGGCTGCACCTATCGCACCTCTGCAACACCAACAACAATGCATCCTTCCGAATCAGTATGGACGAGCGAAGCGTGTTCCTTTTGAGGATGGCCAAACTTCCGGTGCTGCTGTTCCTGTTATTGATGCTTCTGTGGCTCCTGCTACTGCTGCTGTTGGTACCCAGGAGGATGATGAGTATGCGGGCGATAATGAGGATGAGGTTGATCAAAATCCGAACTACGTGCAGCCACCAGCACCACCACCAGCAGGTCGACCTCAGGTATATATTCGTAATGGTAGGCCTGCACCACCACCTCAGGTACGAGATGACGTGCATATTCCTAAACTGAAATTGAATATTCCACCATTTGAGGGTATATATGTTCCTGATATATATCTTACTTGGGAGTTAGAAACTGAACAACGTTTTACATGTTTACAATATTCCAAGGAGAGACGGGTTGCTGCTGCTGTTTGTGCTTTCACTAGTTTTGCATGTGTATGGTGGTCTGAACATTGTAGATTATATCCTATTCCAACTACTTGGGCTGCTTTGAAAACTGCTATGCGTACGCGTTGGGTTCCACCATATTATCAATGTGAATTGCTTCAAAAATTGCAGCGTTTAAGACAAGGGAAAAATTCTGTAGAAGAATATTATCAGGAATTACAAACTGGCATGATTAGCTGTGGTATTGTTGAGGAGAATGAAGCTATGCTTGCACGTTTTCTGGGTGGATTAAATAGAGAGATTCAGACCATTCTAGACTATAAGGAGTATACTAATATCACTCGTTTATTCCATCTTGCTTGTAAAGCTGAATGTGAAGTGCAGGATCGACAAGCATTGGCGCGAACTAACTTTTCTGTAGGCCGACCTTCATCATGGACACCGCGTGCATCTTCTACTTCAACTGCACCAGCACCTCAACCAGGTGCCTCCTCCAGTCGTGATACAAGAAAACAGGCACAACCACCATTATCTGCCAAGAGCGCACCTGCTGGGCCTGCATAGAGTTCTTCTTCTTCCATGGCATCAACAGGGCACACAAGTGATATTATTTGTCGTCGTTGTAAGGGAGGAGGTCATCATGCGAGAGAATGCAAATCTCCGCGTGTGATGATTGCTACTGCGGATGGTGGATATGAGTCCGCTAGTGACTATGATGAGGAGACTTTGGCTCTTATTACACGTGAAGAACATGGTGGAGATGATTCTGATCATGAGACGCAATACATGGCTCCTGAAGACGCTGACAGGTATGAATGTTTAGTTGCTCAACGTGTTTTGAGTGTGCAGGTCACACAAGCTGAGCAAAATCAGAGGCACAATTTGTTCCATACCAAGGGAGTTGTGAAGGAACGTTCTGTGCGCGTCATCATAGACGGAGGTAGTTGCAACAACTTGGCTAGCATGGAGATGGTGGAGAAGCTTAATCTCACCACAAGACCACATCCACATCCTTACTACATCCAATGGTTCAACAACAGCGGCAAGGTTAAGGTAACACGTACTGTTCGTGTGCATTTTAGTATCTCTACATATGTTGATTATGTTGATTGTGATGTGGTACCTATGCAAGCATGTTCCTTATTACTTGGTAGACCATGGCAATTTGATAAAAATTCTGTACACCATGGTAGAAACAATCACTATACTCTTGTTCATAAGGATAAAAATATTACTTTGCTTCCTATGACTCCTGATTCCATTTTGAAAGATGATATTAATAGAGCTAATAAAGCAAAACAGGAGAAGAATAAGAGTGAAAATCAGATTGTGGCAAAAGAATTTGAGCAACAAATGAAGCCTAATAACAAACCATCTAGTGTTGCTTCTGAAATTAAATTGAAAAGTGCATGTTTATTTGCCACCAAATCTGATATTGATGAGCTAGATTTCAGCAAATCTGTTTGCTATGCTTTTGTGTGCAAAGAGGCATTATTTTCATTCGAGGACGTGCCTTCCTCTTTGCCTCCTGCTGTCACTAACATTTTGCAGGAGTTCGCTGACGTCTTTCCACAAGACGTGCCACCGGGATTACCGCCTATTCGAGGGATTGAGCATCAGATTGACTTAATTCCCGGTGCTTCACTGCCAAACCGTGCACCATACCGTACCAATCCAGAGGAGACGAAGGAGATTATGCGTCAAGTACAAGAGCTTCTCGACAAAGGTTATATACGCGAATCCCTTAGTCCTTGTGCTGTTCCTATTATTCTAGTGCCGAAAAAGGATGGTACATCACGTATGCGTGTTGATTGTAGAGGCATTAATAAAATTACTATTCGTTATCGTCATCCTATTCCTAGGCTCGATGATATGCTTGATGAATTGAGTGGCTCTACAATATTCTCCAAAGTTGATTTGCGTAGTGGATACCATCCAATTCGTATGAAATTGGGGGATGAATGGAAAACAACATTTAAAACTAAGTTTGGATTATATGAGTGGTTAGTCATGCCTTTTGGGTTAACTAATGCGCCTAGTACTTTCATGAGACTAATGAACGAAGTTTTACGTGCTTTCATTGGATGATTTGTGGTAGTCTATTTTGATGATATACTGATTTATAGCAGATCTTTGGAAGAACATTTGGAACATTTACGTGCTGTTTTTATTGCTCTACGTGATGCACGTTTGTTTGGTAACCTTGGGAAGTGCACCTTTTGCACCGACCGAGTATCTTTTCTTGGCTATGTTGTTACTCCACAGGGAATTGAAGTTGATAAAGCCAAGATTGAACCTATTGAGAGTTGGCCGCAGCCCAAAACGGTCACACAAGTGAGGAGTTTTCTTGGCCTCGCTGGATTCTATAGGCGTTTTGTGAGAGATTTCAGCACCATTGCTGCACCTCTCAATGAGCTTACAAAGAAAGATGTGCCTTTTCTTTGGGGTACCGCACAGGAAGAAGCCTTCTCAGTATTGAAAGATAAGTTGACACATGCTCCTTTACTCCAACTTCCTGATTTTAATAAGACTTTTGAGCTTGAATGTGATGCTAGTGGAATTGGATTAGGAGGTGTGTTATTACAAGATGGCAAACCTGTTGCATACTTTTCTGAAAAATTGAGTGGGCCTAGTCTGAATTATTCTACTTATGATAAAGAATTATATGCTCTTGTTCGGACTTTAGAAACATGGCAACATTATTTATGGCCCAAAGAATTTGTTATACATTCTGATCATGAATCTTTGAAACATATTAAAAGTCAAGCTAAACTGAATCGTAGACATGCTAAATGGGTTGAATTCATTGAGACTTTCCCTTATGTCATTAAACACAAGAAGGGAAAAGAAAATGTTATTGCTGATGCATTGTCTCGTCGCTATACTATGCTTTCACAACTTGACTTCAAAATATTTGATAGAGGCAAAGGTGTCCCGTCTTTCGATGAGATGGTGGATTTCGCTTTGGTGGAAGTCGACTTTGACGATCCGACTACGAACGTGCGAGGACGTCGCGCCTTAGCAATCGCTAAACCAACTCCGAGAGGTTATTGACCACGCCGGAGCACGATCAACCTGACCACGAGGGTCTGTTTCCTGCGAGCAAACGAAGAACAAGCAAGAAACTAAGATTGCAATCTGGATATTGCGAATATAAGATGAAAGCTTTATTGATCAAGGTGGGGTTCTGTGACGCCTTTGTCTGGTCGTTGAACACAAACGAAGTACGCGAAGTTGCAGCTATGGCGAACTTTTAATCTAAACAAAACCCAAAGTCTAAACGATGCCCTAAGGGCTGTATATATGGAGGAAGAGGGGGGAATTTCGTGGCCCTTGGTGGAGGGGTCCGAAATCAACCCTATCTCTTGTTTCCCCACACATACGGACTCTAAAAACAGCCTATACTTATGTATTTCGAAATTACATGGGCCTGGCCCAATAATAAGGTGACGCAGCACCTAAAATAGCCTCGGGACGAAATTTATGAAGTGGCATCTTGTATATTTCGTCCAAGGCTTCATGCACCCATTATGGTGGCTTCAAAGTCCTGAAATCATCACTTGTAACTCCGTTCTTGTTTCCCTTGCGCATGCCATCATCTCCATGCTTGTTCTTGCTCCAATGTTCATCCTTCTCCAAGCTAGGCCCTTCATTTGTAAGCAAAACAAATGTATCCAATTTAGGCAGCATCATATTCTCATGAACATTAGAATCATTACAAAGAAACGAAAGTACCTGGTAATTTAGTTGGCGTGCACGAGCTCTAGTAATTGGTCCAGTATGTATAGCAGCAGGGCCTGTGGGTGTAACAATTGTATTGATGTCCTCATCACCTTTGCCTCTATCAAAGATAAGTTGACACATGCTCCTTTACTCCAACTTCCTGATTTTAATAAGAGTTTTGAGCTTGAATGTGATGCTAGTGGAATTGGATTAGGAGGTGTGTTATTACAAGATGGCAAACCTGTTGCATACTTTTCTGAAAAATTGAGTGGGCCTAGTCTGAATTATTCTACTTATGATAAAGAATTATATGCTCTTGTTCGGACTTTAGAAACATGGCAACATTATTTATGGCCCAAAGAATTTGTTATACATTCTGATCATGAATCTTTGAAACATATTAAAAGTCAAGCTAAACTGAATCGTAGACATGCTAAATGGGTTGAATTCATTGAGACTTTCCCTTATGTCATTAAACACAAGAAGGGAAAAGAAAATGTTATTGCTGATGCATTGTCTCGTCGCTATACTATGCTTTCACAACTTGACTTCAGAATATTTGGTTTGGAGACCATCAAAGATCAATATGTGCATGATGCTGATTTTAAAGATGTAATGCAGAATTGCAGAGAAGGAAGAATGTGGAACAAGTTTGTCGTTAACGATGGATTTGTGTTTCGTGCTAACAAGCTATGCATTCCAGCTAGCTCCGTTCGTCTTTTGTTGTTGCAGGAGGCGCATGGAGGAGGATTAATGGGACACTTTGGCGTGAAGAAGACGGAGGACGTACTTGCTACACATTTCTTTTGGCCAAAGATGAGACGGGATGTTGAGCGTTTTATTGCTCGCTACACTACATGTCAAAAAGCTAAGTCACGACTCAATCCTCATGGTTTATATATGCCTTTGCCTGTACCTAGTGTTCCTTGGGAGGATATATCTATGGACTTTGTTTTAGGTTTACCTCGAACAAAGAAGGGGAGGGATAGCATATTTGTTGTCGTGGATAGATTCTCGAAAATGGCACACTTTATACCATGTCATAAAAGCGATGATGCTGTTAATGTTGCTGATTTGTTCTTTCGTGAAATTATTCGCTTGCATGGTGTGTCAAATACTATTGTTTCAGACCGTGATACTAAATTTCTTAGCAACTTTTGGAGATGTTTATGGGCTAAGTTGGGGACTAAACTGCTTTTTAGTACTACTTGTCACCCCCAAACTGATGGCCAAACTAAAGTAGTCAATAGAACATTGTCTACTATGCTTAGGGCTGTTTTGAAGAGTAATAAGAAAATGTGGGAGGAATGCTTGCCTCATATTGAATTTGCTTATAATCGTTCATTGCATTCTACTACTAAGATGTGCCCTTTTGAAGTCGTGTATGGTTTCCTACCTCGTGCACCTATTGATTTGTTGCCTCTTCCATCTTCGGAGAAGGTTAATTTTGATGCTAAACAACGTGCTGAATTGATTTTAAAAATGCATGAGTTAACTTAGGAAAACATTGAGCGTATGAATGCCAAATATAAACTTGCTGGAGATAAGGGTAGAAAACATGTTGTGTTTGCACCTGGAGATCTTGTTTGGTTACATTTGCGTAAGGATAGATTTCCTGATTTGCGCAAATCAAAGCTCATGCCACGGGCTGATGGTCCCTTTAAGCTGTTAGAGAAAATAAATGATAATGCATATAAACTTGAGCTGCCTGCAGATTTTGGGGTTAGTCCCACTTTTAACATTGCAGATTTGAAGCCTTATTTGGGTGAGGAAGATGACCTTCCGTCGAGGACGACTTCATTTCAAGAAGGGGAGGGTGATGAGGACATCAATACAATTGTTACACCCACATGCCCTGCTGCTATACATACTGGACCAATTACTAGAGCTCGCGCACGCCAACTAAATTACCAGGTACTTTCATTTCTTGGTAATGATTCTAATGTTCATGAGAATATGATCCTGCCTAAATTGGATACATTTGTTTTGCTTACAAATAAAGGGCCTAGCTTGGAGAAGGATGAACATTGGAGCCCGAACAAGCATGGAGATGATGGCATGCACAAGGGGAACAAGAACGGAGTTACAAGTGATGATTTCAGGACTTTGAAGCCACCATAATGGGCGCATGAAGCCTTGGACGAAATATACAAGATGCCACTTCATAAATTTCGTCCCGAGGTTATTATAGGTGCTGCGTCACCTTATTATTGGGCCAGGCCATTGTAATTTCGAAATACATAAGTATAGGCTATTTTTAGAGTCTGTATGTGTGGGGAAACAGGAGATAGGGTTGATTTCGGACCCCTCCACCAAGGGCCACGAAATTCCCCCCTCTTCCTCCATATATACAGCCCTTAGGGCATCGTTTAGACTTTGGGTTTTGTTTAGATTAAAAGTTCGCCATAGCTGCAACTTCACGTACTTCGTTTGTGTTCAACGACCAGACAAAGGCGTCACAGAACCCCACCTTGATCAATAAAGCTTTCATCTTATATTCGCAATATCCAGATTGCAATCTCAGTTTCTTGCTTGTTCTTCGTTTGCTCGCAGGAAACAGACCCTCGTGGTCAGGTTGATCGTGCTCCGGCGTGGTCAATAACCTCTCGGAGTTGGTTTAGCGATTGCGAAGGCGCGACGTCCTCGCACGTTCGTAGTCGGATCGTCAAAGTCGACTGCCACCAAAGCGATATCCATCATCTCATCGAAAGACGGTACACCTTTGCCTCTATCAACTACTTGTCACCCCCAAACTGATGGCCAAACTGAAGTAGTCAATAGAACATTGTCTACTATGCTTAGGGCTGTTTTGAAGAGTAATAAGAAAATGTGGGAGGAATGCTTGCCTCATATTGAATTTGCTTATAATCGTTCATTGCATTCTACTACTGAGATGTGCCCTTTTGAAGTTGTGTATGGTTTCCTACCTCGTGCACCTATTGATTTGTTGCCTCTTCCATCGTCGGAGAAGGTTATTTTTGATGTTAAACAATGTGCTGAATTGATTTAAAAATGCATGAGTTAACAAAGGAAAACATTGAGCCTATGAATGCCAAATATAAACTTGCTGGAGATAAGGGTAGAAAACATGTTGTGTTTGCACCTGGAGATCTTGTTTGGTTACATTTGCGTAAGGATAGATTTCCTGATTTGCGCAAATCAAAGCTCATGCCACGGGCTGATGGTCCCTTTAAGGTGTTAGAGAAAATAAATGATAATGCATATAAACTTGAGCTGCCTGCAGATTTTGGGGTTAGTCCCACTTTTAACATTGCAGATTTGAAGCCTTATTTGGGTGAGGAAGATGAACTTCCGTCAAGGACGACTTCATTTCAAGAAGGGGAGGATGATGAGGACGACTTCATTTCAAGAAGGGGCTGTGGGTGTAACAATGGTATTGATGTCCTCATCACATGGGATTTCAGCCATCACCGTTTTGACCGTAACTTTCACATCCGGAGTCCGATTTTCGCGTTCTTTAGCTCGTTGAGTAGCTATTGACATCCTCTATACATCTAGATAGGTTTCAACATCATTAGACTCCATCAAATTTTTGGCACTTTGGCATCTTTGCCTAGGGCTTCCACCATAACTTCCGGAAAACCACCATAGCCTTCCGCAACCTAACCAATTTTGTTCCCATATAGCATTAGTGGTTGTTTGAGTTGTGATTGGAGTCTCCTAAGGTGTTTAGGCTACTTAGGGACGATTGCTTCTTCGTTAACCACCACTATAACTTCTGCATAGGCTTGCCCACCATACATTTCCGCCACCGCAACTTAACCCAATTTTGTTTGTGTTGTGAGTTGCGTCTCCTAAGGTGTTTCGGCTACTTAGGGACTGTACTTCCAACTCCGACACCGTGTATAGTCCACCACCTTACCCTCCATTTCAGCATTGCGTCTCAAAACCCATCATTGCATTTCCACAACCACCACCGCTTTCCTGCCACCACCATTTTACATTTGACATTTGAGATTTTGAGTTCGCGGTTTTTTCGTTTCCTAAGGTGTTTTGGCTACTTAGGGACGAGTCTCCATAATCTTGGTATCTCCATCAAGATTACCGCCACTCATCATTGCCATGGACGGTAACCTCCATATCATCTTGGTATCATGGTATCCCTCCATTGTATATTCCCTTGCCATTGCATTGATAACCCCTAACCTATTTTGCGTTACTTGCCTATCAAGACTAGACATTTGAGTATTGCCGGCAACGTTACTTGTGCACATTAGTTGATAGAGGCGAGGGTCCCGATGTTTCGATGAGATGGTGGCTATCATTTTCTGTGGGAGTCGACTTTGACGATCCGACTACGAACGTGCGAGACGTCGCGCCTTAGCAATCGCTAAACCAACTTCCGAGGGTTATTGACCACGCCGGAGTACGATCAACCTGACCACGAGGGTCTGTTTCCTGCGAGCAGACGAAGAACAAGCAAGAAACTGAGATTGCAATCTGGATATTGCGAATATAAGATGAAAGCTTTATTGATCAAGGTGGGGTTCTGTGACGTCTTGGTCTGGTCGTTGGACACAAACGAAGTACGCGAAGTTGCAGCTATGGCGAACTTTTGATCTAAACAAAACCCAAAGTATAAACGACGCCCTAAGGGCTGTATATATGGAGGAAGAGGGGGGAATTTCGTGGCCCTTGAGGGTGGGGTCCGAAACCAACCCTAACTCTTGTTTCCCCACATATACGGACTCTAAAAATAGCCTATACTTAAGTATTTCGAAATTACATGGGCCTGGCTCATTAATAAGGTGACGCAACACCTAGAATAGCCTATGGACGAATATTATGAAGTGACATCTTGTATATTTCGTCCAAGGCTTCATGCACTCCTTATGGCGGCTTTTGATGAGGACATCAATACAATTGTTACACCCACAGCCCCTGCTGCTATACATACTGGACCAATTACTAGAGCTCGTGCACGCCAACTAAATTACCAGGTACTTTCGTTTCTTGGTAATGATTCTAATGTTCATGAGAATATGATGCTGCCTAAATTGGATACATTTATTTTGCTTACAAATGAAGGGCCTAGCTTGGAGAAGGATGAACATTGGAGCAAGAACAAGCATGGAGATGATGGCATGCGCAAGGGGAACAAGAACGGAGTTACAAGTGATGATTTCAGGACTTTGAAGCCACCATAATGGGTGCATGAAGCCTTGGACGAAATATACAAGATGCCACTTCATAAATTTCGTCCCGAGGCTATTTTAGGTGCTGCGTCACCTTATTATTGGGCCAGGCCCATGTAATTTCGAAATACATAAGTATAGGCTATTTTTAGAGTCCGTATGTGTGGGGAAACAAGAGATAGGGTTGATTTCGGACCCCTCCACCAAGGGCCACGAAATTCCCCCCTCTTCCTCCATATATACAGCCCTTAGGGCATCGTTTAGACTTTGGGATTTGTTTAGTTAAAAGTTAGCCATTGCAACTTCGTGTGCTTCGTTTGTGTCCAACGACCAGACCAAGACCACTTTTCGGATCTCCACCATTATCAATACTTCATACATATTCGCGATATTCAGATTGCTTTTATCATATTCTTGCTTGTTCTTCGATTGCTTGCAGGAATAGACCTTCGTGGTCAGGTTGATCGTGTTCCGGCGTGGTCAATAACCTCTAGGAGTTGGTTTAGCGATTGCTAAGGCACAACGTCGTTGCACGTTTGTAGTCGGATCGTCAAAGTCGTCTCCACCAAATCGATAGTTATCATCTCATCGAAAGATCGGGACACCCCGCCTCTATCAAGTGGTATCAGTTTTCAGGTTGCTCGGTGAGAATTTCCAGTTTTTCCTAGATTAGATTTTTTTTTCTTACCTATTGTCCAAGAAAAAGCCACAAAAAAAAGTTAGAACTGTTCATCCTTTATCCAAGCCAGTCTGAGCCTTTGCAATTTTCTATTCATCGCTTGCATAGTTGAATTATCAGTTGCATCGTCGTGTCAGTTGCTGGTCTTAGTGTCTAGTTCCTTTAGAGTTTCGAGTTCTGTTCACATTAGTCACGCCGCCGCTGCATCATTATTCCCTCCGCCGTCCACCATCCCATCTATTAATTTCCACCATGTGCTACGCACTGTTCATTGTCATAATCATAGTTGAGGTCATTCACATCTTCGCCTGATCCAATCTGCATCTTATCTAGTTTGTCTTGGAAAGAGGGAAAAAAAGAGAGAGAAAAAAAAAGAGAAAAAAGGAAAGAAAAAAAATAAAAAGAGAGAGAAGAAAAAGAAAAAAAAGCGTGAGAAAAAAAAGGAGAGAAAAAAAATTGGATCTATCTAGAATCAATCTCGTACCTGAATTCGGATTGGAATCTGTTTTGCGCACTGTTCAGTAAAACAGGTGTATCTTCCTCATACGAAGTCCGTTTTGGCTCCGTGAGTACTCAAATTGAAGATAGCGACGAGCCGCATCTAAATAGTTGCAGAAGCAAGTTCAATTTTTGACACCTCAAAATCGGCTTCTAAATAGGTCTTTTTGCCCTCCGAAGTTCGTGAACACAACTTGTTCCAATTTTTCAGGCCGGTTTTAGAATTCTTTGACTCCTCATATCAACTCGGAATTGAGTGATTCTTTTTGCATTGGAAAGCTTGAGTTAGTAGCATTCTTTGAAAGAATTTATCAGAAAATTGTCTCAAACTTTTCAAGAGGAAAGTTGGAAAGAGAGTTGTTGTATATCCTGCTTGGCAGTTGTTTTTCATCATTATCTTCACTGCCGTTGTGATCTTCACTTATATCTTGCTTTCAAGAGCTACTTAGTATCCTTCATTGATGCTAGTTGTGCTACGCCATGACCTCATTAGTGTTCGAGGCTCGCGTCTCTAGTACGGTCTAGCCTAGGACCAGCACAGTACCGTCGTTGAGCGTTTATTCAACTTTGCATCTCTGAATTGATTATTGCTGACCCTTTTTGCTACCATAGTATAAGCCTTCCCAGCTCCACATACATCTACGTCGTGCGTTTGACTCTCTCTGGTAATCGCTCTATCCAAGCTTTGAGAGTTTTTGACTACAACGGTTGCCGATCACCGCCTGCTGCTGGGTAAGAACTGGTAAGAATTTGAGATTTGCTTGACGGATTTGTGACACCCACCACCACCACTTGTTCGTAGTCTGTAGGATCATATTCTTGTGTGTTTCTATTGCTGCTAACCATGCCAGGATCACAAGCCGACGAGATTTACTGGGAGAATTTATCGAACAAGGAGCTTCATGATAAGTTTCAGCAAATGATGACTGAACAGGTGCAAGATGTGCTGAACAATTTTGAAGAGGCCATGGAGAAGATCACTGGCCTTGAGAAGACGTTCGAAACAAAGCTCGATAACAAGTTTAATGAATTGCTCGCGCGTCTTCCACCACCACCACCCGCTGCACCTAACGCACCTCTCCAACAACAACAACAACGACTACCTCCACGTCGCGAAGCAGACCTCCGCCGAGCAAGCCGTGTTCCTCTTGCGTTTGGCCAAACTGTTGGTGCTGCTGTTGATACTTCAGTGGCTCCTGCTGCTGATGTGGAGGAGGATGATTATGTGGGAGATTATGAGGATGAGGTTGATCAAAATCAACACTTCGTGCAGCCACCTGTACCACCACCAGCAGGTCGACCTCAGGTATATATTCGTAATGGTAGGCCTGCACCACCACCTCAGGTACGAGATGATGTCCATATTCCTAAACTGAAATTGAATATTCCACCATTTGGGGGTAGATATGTTCCTGATATATATCTTACTTGGGAGTTAGAAACTGAACAACGATTTACATGTTTACAATATCCTGAGGAGAGACGAGTTGCTGCTGCTGTTTGTGCTTTCACTAGTTTTGCATGTGTATGGTGGTCTGAACATTGTAGATTATATCCTATTCCAACTACTTGGGCTGCTTTGAAAACTGCTATGCGTACGCGTTGGGTTCCACCATATTATCAACGTGAATTGCTTCAAAAATTGCAGCGTTTAAGACAAGGGAAAAATTCTGTAGAAGAATATTATCAGGAATTACAAACTGGCATGATTAGATGTGGTATTGTTGAGGAGAATGAAGCTATGCTTGCACGTTTTCTGGGTGGATTAAATAGAGAGATTCAGACCATTCTAGACTATAATGAGTATACTAATATCACTCGTTTATTCCATCTTGCTTGTAAAGCTGAACGTGAAGTGCAGGATCGACAAGCATTGGGGCGAACTAACTTTTCTGCAGGCCGACCTTCATCATGGACACCACGTGCATCTTCTACTTCAACTGCACCAGCACCTCCATCCGGTGCCACCTCCAGCCGTGATACAAGAAAACAGGCACAACCACCATTATCTTCCAAGAGCGCACCTGCGGGTCCTGCACAGCGTTCTTCTTCTTCCATGGCATCAACAGGGCACACAAGTGATATTATTTGTCGTCGTTGTAAGGGAGGAGTTCATTATGCGAGGGAATGCAAATCTCCGCGTGTGATGATTGCTACCGCGGATGGTGGATATGAGTCCGCTAGTGACTATGATGAAGAGACATTGGCTCTTATTACACGTGAAGAACATGGTGAAGATGATTCTGATCATGAGACGCAATACATGGCTCCTGAAGACACTGACAGGTATGAATGTTTAGTTGCTCAACGTGTTTTGAGTGTGCAGGTCACACAAGCTGAGCAAAATCAGAGGCACAATTTGTTCCATACCAAGGGAGTTGTGAAGGAACGTTCTGTGCGCGTCATAATAGACGGAGGGAGCTGCAACAACTTGGCTAGCATGGAGATGGTGGAGAAGCTTTCTCTCACCACAAGACCACATCCACATCCTTACTACATCCAATGGTTCAACAACAGCGGCAAGGTTAAGGTAACACGTACTGTTCGTGTGCATTTTAGTATCTCTACATATGCTGATTATGTTGATTGTGATGTGGTACCTATGCAAGCATGTTCCTTATTACTTGGTAGACCATGGCAATTTGATAAAAATTCTGTACACCATGGTAGAAACAATCACTATACTCTTGTTCATAAGGATAAAAATATTACTTTGCTTGCTATGACTCCTGATTCCATTTTGAAAGATGATATTAATAGAGCTAATAAAGCACAACAGGAGAAGAATAAGAGTGAAAATCAGATTGTGGCAAAAGAATTTGAGCAACAAATGAAGCCTAATAATAAACCATCTAGTGTTGCTTCTGAAATTAAATTGAAAAGTGCATGTTTATTTGCCACCAAATCTGATATTGATGAGCTAGATTTCAGCAAATCTGTTTGCTATGCTTTTGTGTGCAAAGAGGCATTATTTTCATTCGAGGACGTGTCTTCCTCTTTGCCTCCTGCTGTCACTAACATTTTGCAGGAGTTCGCTGACGTCTTTCCACAAGACGTGCCACCGGGATTACCGCCTATTCGAGGGATTGAGCATCAGATTGACTTAATTCCCGGTGCTTCACTGCCAAACCGTGCACCATACCGTACCAATCCAGAGGAGACGAAGGAGATTATGCGCCAAGTACAAGAGCTTCTCGACAAAGGTTATATACGCGAATCCCTTAGTCCTTGTGCTGTTCCTATTATTCTAGTGCCGAAAAAGGATGGTACATCACGTATGTGTGTTGATTGTAGAGGCATTAATAATATTACTATTCGTTATCGTCATCCTATTCCTAGGCTAGATGATATGCTTGATGAATTGAGTGGCTCTACAATATTCTCCAAAGTTGATTTGCGTAGTGCCTACCATCAAATTCGTATGAAATTGGGAGATGAATGGAAAACAGCATTTAAAACTAAGTTTGGATTATATGAGTGGTTAGTCATGCCTTTTGGGTTAACTAATGCACCTAGTACTTTCATGAGATTAATGAACGAAGTTTTACGTGCTTTCATTGGACGATTTGTGGTAGTTTACTTTGATGACATATTGATTTATAGCAGATCTTTGGAAAAACATTTGGAACATTTACGTGCTGTTTTTATTGCTCTACGTGATGCACGTTTGTTTGGTAACCTTGGGAAGTGCACCTTTTGCACCGACCGAGTATCTTTTCTTGGCTATGTTGTTACTCCACAGGGAATTGAAGTTGATAAAGCCAAGATTGAAGCTATTGAGAGTTGGCCGCAGCCCAAAACGGTCACACAAGTGAGGAGTTTTCTTGGCCTCGCTGGATTCTATAGGCGTTTTGTGAGAGATTTCAGCACCATTGCTGCACCTCTCAATGAGCTTACAAAGAAAGATATGCCTTTTCTTTGGGGTACCGCACAGGAAGAAGCCTTCACGGTATTGAAAGATAAGTTGACACATGCTCCTTTACTCCAACTTCCTGATTTTAATAAGACTTTTGAGCTTGAATGTGATGCTAGTGGAATTGGATTAGGAGGTGTGTTATTACAAGATGGCAAACCTGTTGCATACTTTTCTGAAAAATTGAGTGGGCCTAGTCTGAATTATTCTACTTATGAGAAAGAATTATATGCTCTTGTTCGGACTTTAGAAACATGGCAACATTATTTATGGCCCAAAGAATTTGTTATACATTCTGATCATGAATCTTTGAAACATATTAAAAGTCAAGCTAAACTGAATCGTAGACATGCTAAATGGGTTGAATTCATTGAGACTTTCCCTTATGTCATTAAACACAAGAAGGGAAAAGAAAATGTTATTGCTGATGCATTGTCTCGTCGCTATACTATGCTTTCACAACTTGACTTCAAAATATTTGGTTTAGAGACCATCAAAGATCAATATGTGCATGATGCTGATTTTAAAGATGTAATGCATAATTGTAAAGAAGGAAGAATGTGGAACAAGTTTGTTGTTAACGATGGATTTGTGTTTCGTGCTAACAAGCTATGCATTCCAGCTAGCTCCGTTCGTCTTTTGTTGTTGCAGGAGGCGCATGGAGGAGGATTGATGGGACACTTTGGCGTGAAGAAGACGGAGGACGTACTTGCTACACATTTCTTTTGGCCAAAGATGAGACGGGATGTTGAGCGTTTTATTGCTCGCTGCACTACATGTCAAAAAGCTAAGTCACGACTCAATCCTCATGGTTTATATATGCCTTTGCCTGTACCTAGTGTTCCTTGGGAGGATATATCTATGGACTTTGTTTTAGGTTTACCTCGAACAAAGAAGGGGAGGGATAGCATATTTGTTGTCGTGGATAGATTCTCGAAAATGGCACACTTTATACCATGTCATAAAAGCGATGATGCTGTTAATGTTGCTGATTTGTTCTTTCGTGAAATTATTCGCTTGCATGGTGTGCCAAATACTATTGTTTCAGATCGTGATACTAAATTTCTTAGCCACTTTTGGAGATGTTTATGGGCTAAGTTGGGGACTAAACTGCTTTTTAGTACTACTTGTCACCCCCAAACTGATGGACAAACTGAAGTAGTCAATAGAACATTGTCTACTATGCTTTGGGCTGTTTTGAAGAATAATAAGAAAATGTGGGAGGAATGCTTGCCTCATATTGAATTTGCTTATAATCGTTCATTGCATTCTACTACTAAGATGTGCCCTTTTGAAGTTGTGTATGGTTTCCTACCTCGTGCACCTATTGATTTGTTGCCTCTTCCATCTTCGGAGAAGGTTAATTTTGATGCTAAACAACGTGCTGAATTGATTTTAAAAATGCATGAGTTAACTAAGGAAAACATTGAGCGTATGAATGCTAAATATAAACTTGCTGGAGATAAGGGTAGAAAACATGTTGTGTTTGCACCTGGAGATCTTGTTTGGTTACATTTGCGTAAGGATAGATTTCCTGATTTGCGCAAATCAAAGCTATTGCCACGTGCTGATGGTCCCTTTAAGGTGTTAGAGAAAATAAATGATAATGCATATAAACTTGAGCTGCCTGCAGATTTTGGGGTTAGTCCCACTTTTAACATTGCAGATTTGAAGCCTTATTTGGGTGGGGAAGATGAACTTCCGTCGAGGACGACTTCATTTCAAGAAGGGGAGGATGATGAGGACATCAATACAATTGTTACACCCACAGCCCCTGCTGCTATACATACTGGACCAATTACTAGAGCTCGTGCACGCCAACTAAATTACCAGGTACTTTCATTTCTTGGTAATGATTCTAATGTTCATGAGAATATGATGCTGCCTAAATTGGATACATTTATTTTGCTTACAAATGAAGGGCCTAGCTTGGAGAAGGATGAACATTGGAGCAAGAACAAGCATGGAGATGATGGCATGCGCAAGGGGAACAAGAACGGAGTTACAAGTGATGATTTCAGGACTTTGAAGCCACCATAATGGGTGCATGAAGCCTTGGACGAAATATACAAGATGCCACTTCATAAATTTCGTCCCGAGGCTATTTTAGGTGCTGCGTCACCTTATTATTGGGGCAGGCCCATGTAATTTCGAAATACATAAGTATAGGCTATTTTTAGAGTCCGTATGTGTGGGGAAACAAGAGATAGGGTTGATTTCGGACCCCTCCACCAAGGGCCACGAAATTCCCCCTCTTCCTCCATATATACAGCCCTTAGGGCATCGTTTAGACTTTGGGATTTGTTTAGTTAAAAGTTAGCCATTGCAACTTCGTGTGCTTCGTTTGTGTCCAACGACCAGACCAAGACCACTTTTCGGATCCCCACCATTATCAATACTTCATACATATTCGCGATATTCAGATTGCTTTTATCATATTCTTGCTTGTTCTTCGATTGCTTGCAGGAATAGACCTTCGTGGTCAGGTTGATCGTGTTCCGGCGTGGTCAATAACCTCTCGGAGTTGGTTTAGCGATTGCTAAGGCACAACGTCGTTGCACGTTTGTAGTCGGATCGTCAAAGTCGTCTCCACCAAATCGATAGTTATCATCTCATCGAAAGATCGGGACACCCCGCCTCTATCAGCTTTAAAGTCCTGAAATCATCACTTGTAACTCCGTTCTTGATCCCCTTGCGCATGCCATCAACTCCATGTGTGTTCTTGCTCCAATGTTCATCCTTCTCCAAGCTAGGCCCTTCATTTGTAAGCAAAACAAATGTATCCAATTTAGGCAGCATCATAATCTCATGAACATTAGAATCATTACCAAGAAACGAAAGTACCTGGTAATTTAGTTGGCGTGCGCGAGCTCTAGTAATTGGTCCAGTATATGTAATAGTAGGGGCTGTGGGTGTAACAATGGTATTGATGTCCTCATCATTAGTGATCTACACCAGACATTGCAGTCATACCATACCATATTGGTATCATATCATCCCTTGTGTCACAAGATTGTTCCCGTATATACCCAATTGCTATCTTGGTTTGTGCATTTCGCACTGTGGCCATATAAAAAAAGAGGAAAAAAGCTTTTAAGCAAAGAAAAAGAGAGAAACAAAAGAAGCTTGTAAGAAAGTGCCATAGCATCATACCACATTGTCATATCCGATCATCTTGGATCATAGCATCGGAACACCATACATACATAGCATACTTGGGATAGAAAGTTGATACATTTTGCATCTTATAGGTTGTGCACAAGTGTCGTATTCGCCTATTGAGCAATCGTTCTAGCGTCTCTCTCTAGTTGTGCAACACGAGCGTTTTCCGTGGATTCCACATTTTGTGCTCATCCTTGGTTGCACGACCCCATTTATCTATCTCTATGTGTGTGTTTCCATGTGCCACATATTGCTATTGGTCTACTTGTTTCACTTGTGAATTTGTGAATCTCTTTAAACATTATTGACTCTTGCTAAAATTTTGCATTAAATTTTTGTGCCACTATCCTGATCGAGCTCCACCATAAGCCTTATTTGTGTAGGTGTGAGAAACTGACAAGAATTGGTACCAATTGTTCTATTTCCTTGTTACATCATTGAGTGATCATTGATCCATCTCAACATCAGTCAAGGTACATTTGGTATAGTTCTTCTCCTTTCGCCACTCATATTTGCTCGAGTATTGTGATGGATAGGCAAGGCATTTCATGTCCGGTCCTCGACAACAACGACGGCGTGAACAACTACATCACCAAAGCGTCAATCTTCGATCTACAACAACAAATGCAAGGCGCATAATCAAGATTGCGAGAGCGCATCGAGAACCTCTCCATCGACATTCGTCACTCCGAAGCAAGGAAAAGAGACTACATCGACAACAAGCTTTCCGCACAAAAGGAGGAGCAAGATGAAAGGATGGAGGAGATTCGGACCTTGTTGATCAACCGTTCTTCCCCTTCATCATCCTCAAGACAGCGACGTTCAAGTCACAAGTCTTCGGAGCGCAAAAATGATGCAAGCGCAAGTCATCCAGGTCTACATCTCCATGGCGACCACCATCACATTCTTGATCCACATCATCATGAAGGGCAAGTCACCTCCAAGCATCATGTGCACGACGACGACGAATGCCATCGAGCTCAAGCACGACAACGACACCATCATCATAAAGATGCTCGCCAAGCACAAATGCACAAGTCCCAACAAGCCCTACTTCACGCCCAGGTCAAACTTCATGAGCATAAGAGAAGACCGCGAGACGAGCACCCCCAAGACGGAGCTACGGCTGCACCAACCACTTCAGCATCTTCACCAAGTGATCTCAAGGCATCTTCCCCTTCGGACGTATGGCATCTTTGCCTACTTCCCTTGAGTTTGCCTACATCAACATCTTCACAAACGGGGCGACCACCTACTAGCGAGGGAGACACTTCCATCTTCGGAAGCCCCCCCAAGGAAGATGGCCGAGCATGGGACATTCCCTTCGGTCATAGAGACGAGCCACGAGGTGCCACATCATATGGGCCTCCTATAACAAGACGGCGACAAGAAGGCCGAGCAAGGACCATCCCCTTCGACCACGGCGACGAGCATGAACCTCTTCAACAACATGAAGACGGCCCCATATTGGACTCATACTCCGAGTCAAGCTACGAGACCACACATGAGACCTTATCTTTGGTCTTGGAGGAGAGTGATGACGTGCCATCTTCGGCCTTCATCCACGGCTATGACCACGGCATGATTGAGCATGGAGACATTTGCACTTACATCTCTCCGACACCCACACATGACGAGATGCCCCAAGTGCCATGTGAGGAGAGCCACCACCACATGAGTGACATGAGTGACTCCACCATATATGACATTGAGTGCATTTCCTATGAGAGGATGAGTGTGACCACCACTAGCCCCATACATGAGAGCATGTCACATATCCTATGTGAGGTTGAGAGCCATTTGAGTGACTCCACCAACCATATGAGTGAGAGCATCATACCGGGAGTGAGTGAGCCACAACACTTAGTGAGTGAGGTAGTTGAGAGGTCACGTGAGGCCACTATGATTTCTAACGACTTAAACTCTACTCTGAGTGTGTTTTCTTCTTTGGTGCTAGGTCTCCTACTTGACTACACGCCTATCCTCGACGAGTCCATACCCCCAACAGAGACGACGATGGCCATGGTGGAAGAAGATGCACCCCCACATGGTTCCATCAAGATGAAGATGACCACGACTTGGTCTTCGACACCTCACCTACAACACATGAGCGATGCTCCAAAGGTAAAATAGGTGATGGTGCTTCTCTTGTCCCACTAGGGGACTATCTCACCAATGATTGCTTGTATGATGTTGATCCACCTATTCCCATGCTTCATGCTAGTGCGACTTCTTCATGTCATGACTTACCTATTTATGATGAGTATGATGATGAGCATGTTGAGTTGCCTAGTTGTGATGCTATGCTCCATAGGATATCATGTAAAAATTCTATTGGTCACGTCATGTTTGATAATCCTTTAAACTTGTCATATGCTATGAGTGAGATATCCCATATTGCATCATTTCAATCTCAACATAGTAGCTATGCATGCCCCACTAAAATAAATCCCATTTGCACTTATGGCATAGATGACAAGATGATGGTCATTGGCTTTTGTTTTTCATGTGATGATATTGCCATGCTTCCTTTACATGATTTGTGCAATTCATCTACTATGCCATGCCATGATCACATTGTTCCAAATATGCATTATTTTGGATGTTGTCAATATTCTCCATGTGACGTTTCCACTAATGATCATGAGGAGACCCCCATAGTTTCCTCATACATATTAGGAGATTTTGATGCATTCCATACTTTTCATGATTCCCATGATTGTGTGCACCATATGCATTCCATGAATAACAATGCTCTAGATATTTCTCATGATGCATTACACAATTTGAGTCTCCATTATGCTATACATAACAATAAACCTATCATGATGGATGACATGTTTCTATATCATGCATCTCATTTATTTGAGCATTGGATATTTTGTGCTAACTGACACAAGCATGTGCGCATCATGATGGATGATGTGTACATATACCACACACACACACAATTTTCCCCTTTTCTTTGTTTTGTGTAGGTACTCACGTATACACGTCAACCTCTCAATCCTAAGTGTTGACGAAACGAGCTCTTGAGAGCAATGACGATTTAGGATCCCGTGGATTGTCCTTCCCACCGTTCCCTTTGCGCAACGACTACGCGCATCTCTTCTACTTGGCTCTCACACGGCTTTGGGCTATTTACCATTTGTCACCTTATGCCCATTATATCGTGTTCACTTTGCATGTTATGCCTATTTCTATCTATTTGCCATGCAATTGTGACCCTTGATTGCATCTACCCATGATTCACCATTATACTACTTCTATGTGTATTTGCATGCTTGGTGGAGATCCTTGTTGCTATTGCCATGTTTATCATGTGCCTCATGCTATTGATGCTTGTTGTGTTGGGAGAGTCATGATGTTCCATTGCTATTTACATAGGACTTCTTGCCAACACCATGAACCTACTTTGCTCATATCTTGTTTCCATGCTTGTGATATGTCGTGTGCATTATTCATGCACACTATTTGCACACATGACATGCTTGCCATGATTCCTTCTAGTACGTTGCATCTTGCACTACTAGCGTGCTTGACTTGATCACTATAATTGCTTGCTTTGTCGCATCACCCATGTTCCATTCTTACTCGCCTTGTTGGGTTGATGACATATATCACTACAAAAAATACACTTCCATGATGATACGTGTTTGTCACAGTAGGTCACGTTTTCTGTCATGCATGTACATGCATGACAAATTTATGACAGAATCAAGATAGTCATACCTGTGCTATCGTAGAAGTATTCCATGACATTACTAAAATTATCATCACGGAAGTGTCCACTTCCATGACGATAAATCGTGCGTCACAGAAGTGCTTTCGTCAAGGGTGACCGACACGTGGCATCCGCCGTAACAGAACGCTGTTAAGCTATCGGGTCCGGTTTTGGATCCGATAACCCGTTAACAGCCCCGACCAATGGGGATTTTCCACGTGTAAAATCATCATTGGCTGGAGGAAACACGTGTCGGCTCACCATTGGGACAGATGTCATCCACTCATTGGACCCGAAGCGCCTATGATACGTCGACACGTGGCACGACCCAATAGAGGCCCATTCCTATGAAAAGGCCGGCCCGTTTGACTTGTTCAAAAGGCGGCGGGCCGGCCCACGGCAAGCCTGTTAATGGCATGTTCACATATAGCCCATTTACAGCCTGCTAACCCAGGGCCCGTTTACGGCCTATCCAAATTAGGCCCAGTAGTGTCATCTGGGCCGTCCAATATAATTCCAGCCCGTTTTAACTTCCGGCCCATGTATGGCCCATGACGTCTTTCGACCCGTATGAGGCCCTTATTACTCTCGGCCCATTAACGGCCCGTGGTAAAACTGTCCCGTAATGAATAGTGTATCACTTTATACCCATTAACGACACGTGGTGAAACTGGCCCGTAATGAACAGTGTATCACTTTCTACCCATTAACGGCCCATTATTCCGTTGGGCCGTTTCCAACCCATGTTATCTTTCGGCCTTCTCGGGGCCCATTTATTCTTGGGCTCATTTCCACATTCGTTTACTTACGGCCCATTACTGTCATTTTCTGCTTGTGGGCCAAATTCAGCCCGTGGTTACAGTCGGCCCGTTTGTGGCCCGTTAATACGTTGGGCCATTTTCATAGCGTCTTCAAAATAGGGCCGATTAATGATGGCCCATTATGGTTGGCCCATGAACGGACGATTTCAACTCTAGCCCATTTACGACCATGTTTGGCCAACCGATCATAAGTCCATAGAAGGCCCACTGATGATACGGCCCACAGAAGGCCCATTGTGTCTACGACCCGTATAAGGCCCATTGTTTCTATGCCACGTAGAAGGCCCATTGTTTCTACGGCCCTTAGAAGGCCCGTTGTTTCTACGGCCCGTAGGAGGCCCATGTTAACTACAGCCGGTGGGCATCAAAGTTCGCCACCAGTGAAAATATAGGGAACACCCTACACTATACAAAATGGCTTGCTGTTTTCTTCAGCTGGTGGCTGCACGTTAAGAACAAATTTTGTATCACACCAAAACAAATTACAACTATAAAATAAAAGGAAGGTTGGCATAAAAGTTAACAGTTTAGCAGATAAATGCACCACCAGAAGTTTAGAAGCTCAGTTCATTTGACTTGACTGTTATGTTTTCATGTTGTATTGTCCGATGGAGCACCATAACCTTCGCCTTCAGTTCTCCTAGGCTCCTGAACAACATAGCAAATGTCTGATAGTCTGGTTTCAAAACCATGCATATCTTGACAACATCGAACAATGTCTCTCCTTGTTTCACAAAGGGTCTCTGTTAGGGAATGGACTTGTGTCTGGAGCGCAGATACAACATTGTTTTGAGCTTGCATATCTTGATCATGAGGCAGTTTGGACGAGATTGCCTTAACAACCAAGCCAGTATCACGCAGGAACATGCTTTTGGCACTGTTAGTGGACAGGTACTGACCCACTGCAGCAAGAGCTGACATTGTAGTTATAGTTGCCTCGCCACCTTAAGAAGGTGGCGGTTCCACCATTTTTTCCATAGCTCGCTGAAAAGTTGTGGTTTTACATTAGTAGTACCAGAACAGAAGATATTAAGGAGGCAGCAAAACCAAACAAAATAGCTTTGTTCTATATACAAAACTTATTTTGGTGAACCCATGCAAAAAATAATAGTTGTATTTTATTGCAAAGTACATAATAAAACCAGGTTCCAAACATATGACCATGTACCATCGCTAATGTATTGTATATTTCTTCACATTGTATTGAGGGCTAAGGATAAAGAGACGAAGTTTATGATATGGTAAGCATAGTATGACATCATTCATATCACAAAACAACTAAGAACATACAAATAAGCAATTGTAACATTGTGTGGGCAAGTCCAGCACGGAACTAGATTACAGGTCAAGATCAAAGGAACATCACTCCTCTCTTTTAAACCTTGTAAGGTGCAATGATACACTAAGACAATTGTGTATAAAATTGAAAAAAGTAATAGACATTTGCTGCAAACCATGCAGTTCAAGGCACAAGTCAGAGTAAGTAGTAGTTAAAAGGCATGAGGATTAAGGACTTACAATAGCGGCTTTGACTGGTGTAGTCATGCCCTTCTTCTTGCTGGTGTGACAGTCCTTGAAGATTTCGACAGCATTTGGTTCAGGTACTTTTTGGTCCTTGCGGGCTTTCCTCTGCATTTGGAACAAGTCAATATAGATCTGATAATATGGTACAGCGAAAAGTGTGAAACAACAGCTAATTACAAGAGCCTCGCAGTGTGCAATATAGCTACGAGATCCTGTCGTCTGTTGGAATTTCACTTTCGTACGGTTGGCCTTGTTCTTTGAACAATTCACCTATAATAAGATATATTTGTGTGGCACATGAGTAAATAGGACTTCAACATGTGATTTGATCACACATATATAATGTACCTGATACTTCGGATCGGACCAGTGTTTAACGAGGCCTCTCCAGTCTTCATCAGATATATTTTCCGTTGGAGATGTTTGGGCAAGTTCACTGTTAGCCTTGCCTTCAAAGTGAGTTTTCCTCAAGTTATATCGATATTTTCGCATAGCAGACTTGAAAACATGGGTGCAAGCTTGTTTGGTTGCATCATCTTGGCTATCCAACTTGAACCTCATATGTTGAAAATTGTGGGAGTCTCATTATCAACAACCTAGAAAGTATTGGACAGAGTAAGATGATATTACTAGTTTCCATACATAACCATACTTACAGATAAATGGCCGAGGAAGGCGTTGAACTGGGTTTCGTCTTTGTCATTCCTGTACTGAATCCATGTTAGGAGGATACGTACATGACACCTAACAACAATCGCTGCCTCTGATACTAACTTGGCTGACTCTATAGCATCATGTGGCCTTTTTAAACCTGCCTCAAAACGGATCTCCATTCTTCATCCTCTAGATTTAGTTAACCTATCAAGCATTATCCCTGATGTTTTTTCCTCTTGCGCCTAGGTGCTAGTTCAACAACAAACATAGGAAGTGTTAGTGTGCATCAAACATATAAAGAAGCATGCAACTGTAACTTGACTCCAGCAACTACCTTCTTGTTGTTGAAGCTCACAAAGTTCATCTGATCTTGCCAACTCATCTTGTGTCAAGAGTGCTTCGGAAGTAGTGTTAGGTGGCAAGGGAGCTTGGGAACGTGCTGCTAGCTGAGTTGACGAACGAGTAAATCGTGCAGCTGGTGGTACTGTGGAAGGTGTTGCAACAACTAGGGTTGTCGATGCTTGTTTGGTGGCAGCTATTTGTTTCTGCTTGGCTTGTTTTGTAGCTCGTGTAGCATGGGATACCCTATCGGTACAATTTTCTATTGGACTTTGATGTTCTATTGCACCATCAGTACTAGCAGAATCTGCAAGATTGTTCCGCTTCCCTTTCCCTGTCGTTTTGTCTTCCTTCCTCTTTCTCTGTGCCATGTTAAGTCAAGCCGACAAGAAAAACGAATAACAGTTTAGTTCTTCAGAACAAATGTACTTTGATGTAAGAACATGGTGTGATAGACAGATTGATGAGGACATGACTACCTTGGATATGACCAAAAATATTGCATATATGCATATTTGTCAGGTGATTTCTAGTGCAAACTATTCAATAATCTATTTATGTTATCCAGAACAAAAATACTTCACACACTTTTGTGTTTTGTCTAATTGTAGGTGTATGGGACATTTGTACAATCCACATATGAAGATAAGGAAGAAAGAGATGTTTATTTGCTGTCCAAAAAGTTCTCTCACGTCACTTTTGGCCCAAGAGAAGATAGAGTCCAAGTCTCTCATGTTCTGGATTCAGATTCGGACTGCACAGACACACCTGACTCAAAACGCACACAAGTTTTTCATACGGACTCCGAATTGGGTGATTTTTTTTGTTGGAAACTAGATTTCGTGCACTTTCCAACCCAATTGGAATCACCTTCAAATTCGTCCGGAGCGTTGAGTTGTGAACGAAACAATCTGATGCTGCAGCAGAATCCGAGTCAAACTACAAGTCCAAAGGTGTTACATCACCTCCACTTGGGCCCATTGGCCTTGTACGACCTAGATTTAGTTTTAGGCTGCCTTGGGACGTCCTCCCACCTCCTTGGCCGCCACCCCTTGCTCCTATATAAGTAGATCCATCTAGTAGCTTTTCGTTGGGATTTATTTAGCTAAAAGTTAGCCATTGCAACTTCGTGTACTTCGTTTGTGTCCAACGACCAGACCAAGACCGCTTACGGATCCCCACCTTTATCAATACTTCATATATACTCGCAATATTCAGATTGCTTTTATCATATTCTTGCTTGTTCTTCGATTGCTTGCAGGAATAGACCTTCGTGGTCAGGTTGATTGTGCTCCGGCGTGGTCAATAACCTCTCGGAGTTGGTTTAGCGATTGCTAAGGCGCAATGTCGTGCACGTTTGTAGTCGGATCGTCAAAGTCGTCTCCACCAAATCGATAGTTATCATCTCATCGAAAGATCGGGACACCCTGACTCTATCAAGTGGTATCAGTTTTCAGGTTGCTCGGTGAGAATTTCCAATTTTCCTAGATTAGATTTATTTTCTTACCTATTGTCCAAGAAAAGGCCACAAAAAAGAGTTAGATCTATTCATCCTTGGTCCAAGCCAATCTGAGCCTTTGCAATTTTCTTTTCATTGCTTGCATAGTTGAATTATCGGTTGCATCGTCGTGTCGAGTTGCTGGTCTTAGTGTCTAGTTCGTTTAGAGTTTCGAGTTCTGTTCACATTAGTCACGCCACCGCTGCATCATTATCTCTTCCGCTGTCCACCACCCATCCATCAATTTCCACCACGTGCTACCCACCATTCATTGTCATAATAATAGTTGAGATCTAGTTTGTTTTGGAAAAAGGATAAGAAAAAGAAAAAAAACGTGAGAAAAAAAGAGAGAAGAAAAAAAAATTGGATCTATCTAGAATCAATCTCGTACCTGAATTCGGATTGGAATCTGTTTTGCGCACTGTTCAGTAAAACAGGTGTATCTTCCTCATACGAAATCCGTTTTGGCTCCGTGAGTACTCAAATTGAAGATAGCGACGAGCCGCATCTAAATAGTTGCAGAAGCTAGTTCAATATTTGACACCTCAAAATCGGCTTCTAAATAGGTCTTTTTGCCCTCCGAAGTTCGTGAACATAGTTTGTTCCAATTTTTTAGGCCAGTTTTAGAATTCTTTGACTCCTCATATCAACTCGGAATTGAGTGATTCTTTTTGCATTGGAAAGCTTGAGTTAGTAGCATTCTTTGAAAGAATTTATCAGAAAATTGTCTCAAACTTTTCAAGAGGAAAGTTGGAGAGAGAGTTGTTGTATATCCTGCTTGGCAGTTGTTTTTCTTCATTATCTTCATTGCCGTTGTGATCTTCACTTATATATTGCTGTCAAGAGCTACTTAGTATCCTTCATTGATGCTAGTTGTGCTACGCCGTGACCTCATTAATGTTCTAGGCTCGCGTCTCTAGTCCGGTCTAGCCTAGGACCAGCACAGTACCGTCGTTGAGCGTTTATTCAACATTGCATCTTTGAATTGATTATTGCTAATCTTTTGCTACCATATATAGCCAACCCAGCTCCACATATTTCTACACCGTGTATACGTACACTCCCCTGGCAATCGCTTTACTCAATATTCGGAGTTACTTGACACCGCTGGTTGCCGATCACCGCCTGCTGCATGGTAAGAACTTGTAAGACATTGATATTTGCTTTACTGTGAGCGTTTTACCACCACATCCTAGTAGTTATAGGAACATTATTTTTGGGTTTTGTTTCTTGTTCTACTAATCATGACAGGATCCAGAGTCAATTCATGGGCTTTGTCCATCGCGGGAGACGTGCCACCACCTTTGCAAATACCACAACCGTCACGAGAGGTGCACAAACATCCAAATGCACATGATCAGGTTAATGTATCTATACCACCATTTAATGGCCGTTTTAAACCTGCTTTATTTATTGAATGGGAGTTCGACATAAAAAATATATTTGCTTCCCATAATTTCAATGAACATAAAAAGGTTAAGGTTGCGGTTGGTTCTTTCACTGGTTATGCTTTGGTTTGGTGGAGTGAATATTGTCGGTTACACCCTGATTATATACCTACTACTTGGGATGATTTGAAACTTGCCATGCGACATACTTTCGTCCCTGCTTATTATACTCGTGACATGATTAAGAAGTTGCAACACTTAAAACAAGGTAGTGAAACTGTAACAAAATATTATGATGATTTACAAACTACCTTGTTGCATTCCTCTTTAGAAGAAAGTGAAGATGATTTTATGGATAGATTTTGGGGAGGATTAAACCGTGATATTCAAGAGATACTAATTCATGAAGAGTGTTATCCTATGGACCATTTGTTTCATCTTGCTTGCAAAGCTGAACAGGAAATAA